>NC_031776.1:19725962-19820465 GCF_001522545.3 Parus major | reverse complement strand
CGCGGCGTGACCCGGTGGGGCCCCGCTGAGCGGGCCCGGCCCTCGCCCTGCACCTCTGCGCCTTCGCCCGAGGGGGGCACCGCCGGCAGCGCTGCCCCCGGCATGGCCCGTGACCTCCTGCCCCGCGCTGAGCAGCGGGCTCCAGCCGCACACCGCCGGACGGGCCTGACACGCGACTCGGCGCCTGGCAAATCATTAACTAAACTGACACATCCCTCTGTGCATCGGGAATTCATGGATATGCCTTGGGAATAGGGAATGACCGAGGCCCGGGGACAAACCCGTTACCCCGTGCCGGAGGAGCGGGTCGTCAGGAGGCCGCTCTCCGGGCTGGGCCCAGCACCCGCGTCCAGCCACAGCCTGGAGCGCAGCCGAATGTGAAAAGGTTTCCTTGTGCCCAGGGCTGCTCCCCAGCAGCCTGCTCCTGCTCTGCTTTATGTACATAAATCCCTCTGTGGCAATTCCGTGGCCGTCCTTATCAGCGTTCATCTGATTTCAAAATAAAAAAATACTCCTTGCTGTATGAAGAACAGTTTGATGTCACCAAGCAGAGTGGGTAATACTGTGTAAGTCAGTCAATTTGACAGTCAAAAACTGAAAGACCCTGGTGATGACAGTCCCATGTAGAAACCTGACTGCCTTTGGCATTGTCAGGGGCAGTAACTGAGATGTGAGACTGGTAAAAATATAGCATATTTTGAGGCAAATGCTTTGCTGTTTTCCCAAATCCGCTGGAAAGATCATCATGCACAAACCGAGATTTCAATTCTGGAGAAAAAAATTTGTGTCATAGAAGCAATACTCACAGTTTTCATTTTGGCTGAGTCACAGATGATTTTGCAGGACATTAATTTTCAATGTAATGAAGGATTCCTTGTCCCCTGAACAGCTCATTCTGTTACACTTAAAACAGAAGTCAAAGTCTGAGTTGATTAACAGTTCTTATATAAAAAGTCTGGCAAATATACCGGGAATTTTACAGTGTCAGATAATTGACTGGATTTGCTCGTTGCTTGTGAACAGCTATCCTTTTACAAAACCACAAAGACCAGGCCACTGGGTTTTTTTGCCTAACTGATTCACTGCTGTAACTGTGGCATGTTAAACCCCATTGTCTTCAGAAGAATAGAAAGCAGGACAACTGGTATAGGTGCTCTAGGTAGAAAACTGAGATTGGGAAGAAATTAAAACCTGCAAGTGGTAATTGTGTGCTGATATTCATCAGCATTTAAAAAGTTCTGCTGCAAAAAGAGAATATATTTTGACTTTTCACCTATTCTGTGCAACGTGTTACACAGCTGCAACCTGACATACGTGGTGTGGTTTTGTGTCTTTGGCTTAGTCATGTAATTGTTTTAAAATGTCAGGCAAATAAAAAACACAATTATAATGAATAATAGAAAATAAATTAAATACTTTATTTTTCAAAATAACTTTGGTGATTATCTAATTAGTCATGACAGCAACAATGCCTTTTCTAGAAAAAATCAATAAAAATGTAATGCTATTATAATTTCACTTGCATATTGTAAGAAACAAATTGACTTAAATTTTTTTTTTCTGTATCTCATAGTCTGTCCTGATGCTTGCTGCTGTCAGTGCTTTCTCTGGGAATAGCACTGAATGAGGGAAATACAGTCAGTGGAATCCTGAGGCACAGAAGGACCTATGTGGTTGTTCCAGTGTAGCACTGGAAAAGTTGCATGCATGAGAACGTGAAACCAAAGGTTCTCCTGCCTTACTCTCTCTGCAAAGAACAGTAAGAATAAAAATGGTGTCCTGAACTTGGCTAAAGATACCTGAGAGCATTTGACCTAGAATCTACTCAAGTGTAACCTTTTTAACTCCTTCTTTGAAAAAGTACAAACCCAGTAATCTCTGAACAGTTAACAGAGTTGATATTACAAGACTGGAAGATTTCTGCTGAGACCCAACACCAAAACATTTGTTGAGCTGTGTGACTTGGTTTCCTTTTCACCATAAATACATTTAAGCTGTCTAGTGTGGTTTTTGATAATTACTGTGCTTGTGCAGCACAGTTGTTCTAAGATTTACCATTTCCCTTAAACTAAATTTCTATGTGTTTTTCAATACTCAGTTGGCTTTTCCCCTCTCTTTTAATTTTACCTTTCTTAGTCATAATCAGGTCCAGGTGTTTATCAAGTAAAACTGAAATATATATTAAGAAAAATTGCAACAGATTCAAGCTATTCAGTATGCGCCCCACTTCCAGAAAATCAAGCTCTCCAGTTCTCAAAAGCCTGTATGCTATTTAGAATCACAACACTTGATTAATGTGACAAAATTATGCCTCTAATTAGAGTAAACTCAAAATTATTACTTACAAAATGGAGGTTTAAAAAATCCAAACTACCTCTGATTATCTTCGAAAACTGTAGAAGATATTTGTTGAATTTTTTTTGCCACCCTTCCACACATCCCCCCTTGCTTTTATCAAAATACTCACAATGTCTGTATAATGGTTTTACCACAGAAAGCTCCACCACCCTAAGAGAACTAATATCATACCTTTATACCACCTTTTGCTGTAGCTACAGTAGTAGAGAAAGGAATTATTTCTATTCAAGTGCTAGATTGAAGCCACAGAAAGAGCTACTTTTTCCAGTGCAAAGCTGCAATCAGGCATGTCTTGTCTCCCCATAAGTTTTCTCCAAAAGCCCCCCAAAATAAATTTCATCAGCAGTAATGCTAAGGATCATCCTAAGAAAAAAGTAATTTGTTCAGTAAAAAAAGGCATGCCCCAGTTTATGTGTATTTGTTATCTCAATGGACTTAAAATGTGTTGAACAAATCATCCACATACAATGAGCTGTGCATTCTTGCTCCTTCTTGAGCATTTCAAAAGCCCATTTGTAACTTTGAAAATGGGCTCAAGTACTTCATGAGAGCCAATTTATCCAGTGACCACAAATGGAGATACCACTAGCTAACTTCCTGGCAGTAGTGAGTAAGTCTTTGAAAAGTATCTGTGGTTGAATGTTTTGTGAGGAGTCTTCCCTATTACTACAGCTTTCACTGAATGTTAAGTTTGCAATTATTGTTAAAATGTGTATCTTTTATTGCAGGTAGGGAAAAGGTTCCAAGGGATTAAATCAGTACCACCAGTCTCAGTCATTTCCCCAAGCTGCTTGTTAACCCAATCTGAAACTCAGATTGTACAGCCACACAAACCATAGCATAGTAACACTCCAGTGTGTTCCCTGACTACATTCTCTTTAGATAAAGAAGCAGATTTGCACTTGTTTTCTGTTGTTGTTTGGTTTAGGACTTTTGTTTTTTCAATTGAAAAGCATGAATACTTTAGCATACTTTTGTAAAAAACTTGAGTAGAGAGATGGATTTTATTGCCAGCTTTGACAACAGTGTTTGCTACTTCAATAGCAAGTTCTGTGATTCCCCATGATAGCTCTGTCAGAACATCCCCCCATGGAATTGTGCCTTGAACTGTAACACAAGATTGGAATGAAATCCTGTGCAGTTTTGTGGGGTTTTTCTAGAATAAGAATTATACCATTCAAATAAATCAAATTAAATCAAATCAAGAGCTGATGATTTCTGCAGTGTTATTATAGCCAAGAGCAGATAGTGAAGTTCAGCACAGGGTTGACTGAGTGGCACGTAGGGTTTGTGAGCTGCAGCTTAGACATGTGACATGTGGCTTCTGCTCCCTCGCACTAGGGCTGCGTGAATCAGTCACACAGAACGTCTGTAATAAACGATGCATTAGGTGATGCAATCTGTGCTGACCAACCTTGAACTGAGGCCTAAAGTTCCTTCCTAGAGAGAACTGTAATGGCCCAGGGTGAGTGTTACATACGTGGGGGTTACGGTGGCTACATCTGCATCTAATGGTAGTTGGAGGCTGTGTGCTCACTTCCAGAAATAACTGCAGCAGTATATTATGTGGTTCATTTGTCCATAACTACCCCTAGTACCACAACAGCTACTGCACTAGATGTAATCTTCTGGAAGGGAATTGACAAGTGGATGACTTTAAACATCACATAAATTATTAACCATTTAGATAAATTAAACAGGCGATGTTTCACAACAGCAGAGTACTGCTGATACTTTTTACAGGCCTATTTCTGAAACTCCACCTTACACAAAAAACATAATTTCTGACCTCAAATGCCTTCAGAATGCTGCACAGAAACATGTAATTATTATGGAAGGAAGGTTGCAGGTGACTGTTCTATCTGGTATTCCATGTGTTTATCCAGCACATAGCAGTTCAGTTTCTGTAAATGTGAGTTGTTGAGAAATCAGATACAAGATCCTTTAAAACTAGTAATTTTGTAGAGTGGGAAACAAAATATAAATATTTTTTAAAAAGAACAAACTGAAAACAAAACAACAAAAAACCCCAACCCCACAGCAAACACAAACCAACCACAAAAAAATAAAACCAAGAAATGTAGAGCTAAAATGACTTTTCACAAACAGCCATACCACTCATAAGTCTCAGCCATTTCTGAGCTGCTGCCAAGGACACTGAAACCATAGAACCAGACAAAGTACGGTAAGAGTCTCCAGATACATGCAAAAAAGGAAGACAAATGTAAACTTCTTTTGGACTTAAAGAAACTACATACCTGGTGACACTCAAGGCATGCAGCACTCCAGTTTTGTTATCAGACTACAAGACTGATGTATGCGATTGACAGACAAAATAAATTCTGTTTTTGGAAGAATTCACGTGAAGAGATTTGTTTGCCTAAATGCAGACATTTCGTACCAATTTAGGTCCCTATTCTACCATGCCCTAAAATGGCATAGATTTCCTGTTTAGCCTATGTCACATAGGTCTGTCCTGTGGGGATATTTCAGATATCATTGGGTATTAAATATGTCACCAGTCACTTGTATTTAGGTGCCTAAACTTCACTCATACTATTTATTTTCTGCTTCTGTAATATGCAGCTTGCAAAGAACTAGCCATGGGTTTAAGAAACAAAGTCTAGGAACATCACGCATATTGCAGTGTGAAACTGGATTTTGAAAGCTTTCATCAGATCTAAGGAGATAATTCTGGGAACAGTAAGAAATTTGAAATGTGTTCATATGCATATCTGCATACATGTGAGGGAAGGAGGAATTTTTCTCTCCAAAAATCACTGGAATAATCTAGCCCAGATTTGCACCCCCAAATTTGCACCAGCCCTGGTTGAACAAATCAATATCCAAATCAAACTACCTGTGCATGTGCAATTCAGAATGCCTTGAAAATGGGCTTTGAAATGGAAAGCTCGGCTGAACCCTGATGATGGAGTCATTGTGCTTCTGCCAAATGACAGAAACCAAACAAATGCTTATCAGTCCAGCTGGAATTCTGGAGGTAGTGCCACTGGATGATAACATACCTACCATCATTTAAATACATCACCTGGTAGGACATTTAGCACTCTTTGGAAAGAATTAATCACACAGAGAAGGTAATTTGCTCTGTCATAAGAGTTATTCCAAGAAATCTATATTTGGGAAATGAGATACTCAACAAAGCTTTGAAAAACCAACCTACTGTTCATATTTTCAAAGGCTTGTGCTGACTACTTGGAAGTTATTATATTAAAAGGTTATTAATGCAAATCTCTGTAATTCAGGAAGCCTAACAATGCCAATCTCAGCACTTATTACGGACCTAATTATCACAACATCAGCGCACCTAACATTTTAATGTATTTATTCCCTTCATACAGATGAGTAAATGCTTGCATCTTTATGTGCCTGAACATGTTTAAAAAATAACCCTAAGAGGGTATTCAGAGTAGCTGACTTTAGACAACTATACCATGTTAGCTTGGCCATCACAAAGGAGAGAAACAGATGACTCCAGACATCAATTAACAAACGCAGGGGGTTTAGTGCTGATAACCATCCCAGAACAACTTTTTGTTTCCTCTGAATACATAGAAAGCCTAAGGAGAACTGCCTTCTGACTTAAACATCTCTGTTTGGTGTTGAAAATTAGACAATGCAATTAATTTGCAATAAGTGATTTTCTCAAAATCTAATGGAATTTGTGGTTCAGTAAGAAATGCAAACTCTAAGTCCAAAATTAGTACTCTAACAATCAGGCTGTCCTTTGTTTAATGAAGGCTTCTTGTTTCTAAAAATAAAAGAAGACAAAATGCATTAATACTTTGCCACTTCAAATAGTAAATCAGCTTTAAATCTGGTCCAAAAGGCATTTTTCCTTTGAGCTGGAGAAAAAAGTACCTTTTCCTTTGATTTCATGTTTATTGAAGCCGTGCTCTGGAGTTGCTTAGTACCTACTAGAACTAAAAAATGGGTTCTTTTCTAATAGTCATAATTTTATCATGACAAATAGAACAATTTCATAACACTAAATATCAGCAACCACCTAGTTTGCTTTTGTGCATTTATGAAGGAGATACTCCACAATATATGAATAACAACATAGAAGATAATTCCAGAAAATTATGTTACACACAGTGACCTTATAAATTCTGTTTAACAGTTGAAAAGTCTTACAAAATTTCCCTTGGGATGGGGGCGGATGGGCGGGGGGGAGAATGACAAAAATGCTGGCTACTGAACGAGTTCATAAATAATTTGCACCTGACTTCAAAAAAATTTAACATTTGGTGTATCTGAAGTACTTAGGAAGAAGGAGTGCAAACTGAGATCATACCTAAAATTAAGAAAATTATTATAGCTGCTCAGCGCTTTCAAATTCCATCTTCAGTGTTCTTCTTCACTTCCATAACTTTACCCCAACCCATTATACTTGTCTCAGAATTATAATATGAGAAAGCAGAATGTTTTTTTCTTTTTCTTTTTTACACTACTTGAACTTTATAAGACAGCAACAGTGAAGCTTTCAGACTTCAAATCCATTTGAGCTTTCATCCTATCCATCAAGAAGAACCACCTTCTATAATGTCGTTATACATCCACACTAGACATAAACTTGGTATACTTTCTTATGACTGGATTCCTGTGCTGCTGGGTCACTCAAGATGATATATCCATCCCACAGATGAACTAAGCACACAGGCACAGTTCTGTCAAATTTGCCACAGCACACGAAAAAGAATCTGTAGTAGCTTTATGGTTTTTGTGTTCTCATTATGGGCTGTGGGAGGACAGAGAGTAACTAATCTGGCAAAAAGCCTACTGGTAAAAGTTCAAGCCATTAAAAGTCTCTTAAAGAACTGGAATAACAAAGTGGGTTTGAGGATTCTTTTTCCTGTGGTAGCTCTTCAAGGCCTCAAGCCCATTTCACCATTTTGTCAAGCCCTGGCCACAGAGCAAATGCCACCTATTAATCATATTAAAGCCAAGATGTATCGCTGAGGGTGATACATTAAACTTACTGATAACTTTGTGCAAGTCCCTTAACCAAAGTCCTATTAACATGCCCAGCCTGCATGGTTTTATTTGGAGAAGGTACTTTGCAGTGTAGCTGCAGGTAGAGTAGCTTCATATATCAATTGCATTCGATGCAAATGTAATTGCAGTTCAGCAATGGGTGAAGGGAGTTAATTCTTGCATGGGCTGAATTTTGCTTAATTGCAACTTGGGTTCAGGCAAAAGCTGTTTGAATTTCCCTAGAGAGTAAGAAAGGTATATTTTAATATCTTTTATTATTATCACAGTCCCTTCAGAACATTTCTCCTTTTGTTTATTTGGAGAGAAAAATCTACCATTAAGTGATTTGTTAACATATTAAAACCCTAGTTTGGCTGGCTCTCGAGCAAGAACGTAGGCTTCTATTATAACATATTGGGAGCTTTTAAACCAAAGCAATTCATAATAAATTTATTCAAATTGACACATTTCTGGTTATAATGTCTTCATTATTTCTTCAGAGTTATGAAACATGAATTATATCACTGTAACCACAACAATAGTCAAGGAAATCTAATTTTCTGTGAAGTCTGTTTGAACAGTCATCATGTAGCTCAAGGCATACATTCAATTATTTTCTTCTACTGTTCCTTATATTGGTGTTATTCCAAAGGCTATAGCAATATTATAACCTCATTACATCTAATTCTAAAAAATATTCTTACTTGGCAGGTTCTAAAAATATATAGCAACATAAAAAATTAAAAATAATTACTTCATTAAAATCTATCAGGCATACATTGAAGAGAAGTGAATTTCAGATTATTTTGTATATTTTGGACACTTTCTCTTTAATCAGTACATGCATTTTATCATCATAGCCAGCAAGCTAGCATATATTTTATTCAATTCAGATTAAAACAGAATTAAATTAACATGGCATAGAATTCCTGAATCATGAAAACAATTATTGAAATGATCAACATAAACCAAAAAAGAACTTTTTAAAACTAAACAAAATGGTTCTCCGTATCTTTTCTCTCTTCATTTATTAAACTATTTTAACAAGAATGAACTGAATTATAATTAAAAACAAAACAAAATAAAACAAAAACCCTCTGATAACCTCTTTTACAGTTTCTTAGGATGGAAAAGATTTTTTTTCTCTCATTTTGCTGTCAGAAATGAAAGCCCAAGCTGCAATTATTAAAGGTCTGAATTTGCATTTTTCAGCAATCCAGAGAAATTAGAGCAGGTATTGTTATCATCATTATAAAGTTCTTTGTCTATGGATGTTCTAACAAAGTTGCTGGTCAGCTTTTTGTTAGATGCCTTGCCAGTCAACAGATAATCTTATAGTAGATTAAAAAGAATGGCATATTAAAATTATAGTTTTGTGAAGTCATAGCTGTTAAATCCTCTACAAACTAAAGTAACTGGATGTGCTGCCTGGTGCTAGAAGCAAACACAGAAAAACTGGGGAAGCTAAAAATAAATTAATTGATTTGTTTGTAAATAGCTGATTGGATCTTGTCTCCTAACACAGTCCTCTTTCCCTCTAGTCCTTTTTGTTAAGGTAGCTGGCCCAGACAACCTCACAGAACTGAAACTCCTCCAGGTCAAGACCTCTCCATCTTACTGGATTTGGAACAGGGATTTAAGGATGAATATTAAAGCCATAAGACCTTGCTGGCCTGAACTACCAGTGAGAAGGATTGGAAGAAGAGTGTGCAAGATCCCTTCTGAAGTGGTGGAAGGCAGTGTCTTCTCTGCCACAAGTCAGACCAAGTTCGATAGCTCGTTGAGTAACTGAGCTGATAGAGGAAAAGAGGCAAACTCAACTTTATTCTATGACTGAATCTTTACAGACCTGCTATGGAACCCGTCAAAACCACCTCAAGCAGACACCCCCAGAAACAGTGTGTCAGTGTGTCATCTGCTAAAAGGAAAAGTGGAAGCCATAAAGTTTACAGTTCCTAGGGAGGGTTGAAGTATGCATCTTTTATTTCCATTTTCTCTTCCAAAGCACCTTTATTTGTATTATTTTTTGATATGATCAGATATATGTGCCTCTCTAGTTTCCACATGGAGTCAGTCTGGAAAGGTGGAGTCCAGCACAGCATCCTGTGGTAAGTCTGGGCCCTGTTTGAAGACTGTTGCTGTAGTGGTTACCGTGGAAGACTCCAGTGGGCTACAATGTGGAACGGGGGAGATGAAGTGAGGCAGTAGGTCCTCACACCTCTATGATCCTTTGGAACTGAGGCAAAATTACATTCCTCTGCACAGGCAATCAACACCACGTTTGCTCCCTGGTCCCACAGCACACAGTGGGAGAACAGCTGGAAGACAGTGTCTGCTTTTGGTGCAGGTTCCCTCACCATCTCTTTGTCTACCTCTGGCAGGTGATGGCATGGTCACTCTTCTAAAGCTCTGGGTACAGATTGCTGCAAGGGAGTCATGAATGTGCCAGAAGGGCCTCCCAAACACGAGAGATGGTGTGATATTAGTCAGCCATTGTGGATAACTCTTCTGAGTCTGCTGCATAGATTTGGGGAAGATACTCTGACCTGAAAAGGTCTTCTGAACTGCTTGCCAGCAGTCAAATAGTGAGGTATTGCCATTGTTTCCAGAGTTCAGAGAATTAATGCGTTTCCAGTGTCTGATTGCTTCATAACTAAGGGAATAGAAACAATTTAACAGCTACTGCAATTTGTTTTCATACTAGGATTCCATTTTTCAGGGAGCAATAGTGAGAATATATCAAATTGTTGACCCTTTGCAAGTGGGCTTCAACATAAACTAACTGTTGTGTAAAAAAATGAATTTTTGTTTACACTGCAATTTGTCCCTGAAATGGAGGCTCAATTAGAGTTTCAATGATTTACTAAAGACATTTTAAACATAATGTCCAAACAATGCAACATAAATTAAACATGATGTAATTGAGTGTAACACTAAGTGGCTCATCACTGTTGATTCATGTGGAAATCACTGAAATTCTACTGATCATTATGCATTCATTCTGTATTAATGTAGATACCATATGTGCTTCCATGGGGATTCTAGTGTTACTCAGCATTCATTAAGTTTTAATGTACCATTAAAAAGGCATCAAAAGACCCATCTAAAAACACTGCTACAAAGGTAGTTCACGTAAAGACAGTTAAAGCAGCATGTTTCACATAAACATTGTAATACAAAGGAAGGTAACAATGAATCAGCAGAAACAGTTGAGGGAAAATAGTGTTTGATTACAAGACAGACTAGAATGTCTTAACTAAAGGCAACACATTGCCCTGTTCGAGATTTCTGGCCAACTACTTGTATTTGCAGACAAAAGTACTATCATGCAAGTACATGGCCTTTAAGTTGAATTTAATGAACAAGTATATATCATATCCTTAAGGTTTTAAGTTCTTTTGTTCACTGGCCAGAGAACTGAAAAGATCACCTGTGAATTGGGTGATCACATCTATGAATAAATAAGACTTCAAAAGATTCTATTCAGCTCAATATTTAGTGTTTTATAAGCATGGCACACAAACTCTTCTCTTGTACAGGATAGGTATATCCTGTAGGTAACTCTCAATAACAAATAGCAAAAGGAGACATTGAAAAAAATGTGTGTAAGAGAAAAAAATCCTCTTCCCAAGATATTGAGAGAAATAAAGCATAGACATGCTCAGACCTACATATTGGCAAACCTTGATGATATATAGCTGATAAAATGGCAAAAGTGGGCAAGCCTCAAATGCCTATGGGACAACTCCTGATGTTATGTAAGGATATGAGTGGCACAGAGCATGAATGGGGATTGATGAGTTAACATCTCTTTCAGGAAAAGCATTGGAGAGTATTAAATTAGGCTAGCAAGTAGAAGTTCACAACAGACAAAAAATTGTTTTACAGACAAAGGTCAAAGAACAACATGTCACAGGAATGTGCCACTGTTCAAAATTTATGGGAGTTGAAAAAATAAGTTGCCAAGCTCTTGAACAAGACCATTTAAGACTATTAAATAGATAGAAATCATCTTCACTTTGGCATTCTCAAAGCTAAAAATCATTGAAGTTTTAGCATCTTGGGGGTAAGTATAACTTTGTGTCTTTCATAATCTTATGTCTTTCCCTAAGCATATACTTTTGATCGTCAAAACCCAAATAAATAAATAAACCTAGTTTGACCCAGCATATTCTTCCTTTATGCTCTAAAGCTAGAGCAGCCTATTGCTTGAAGATACAATGATTAATCACTTGCACTCATGTAGCAACTTTTGTGTTGAAACATGGTTATGTCATCCTAATTGGTTTGGTTTTTTTTTTTTAGCTAGAGCAACCCCATTCCTTTAACCTCTCTTGACATGATTTCTAAAGGTCTTGTTTTATTCTCCCACCCAAACTGCCTTCCACTGTTAGATAAGTAATCTAAAGAGTCAAAATTCTAAAATTCTGCTGCTTTTAACATCTTCATTTTTCATTTGGAGATTTGTTTGATTCCTGCTTATGTTATTTTTCCCACTGATCATCAAGCAACTTATATTTCACAGCACCTCCAAATTATGTTTTTAAAGTTATGTAATAGTTACACAAGACACACCACCTACTTCCTTTTCCTGACAATATGGTCTAGCAGACCCTTCCTTACACCTTTTTAGCCTTTTATCTTTCGTTGGCAGCAAAGACTACGTCTTTTATGTCTACTGAACTTCCAAGCACACCTGTCTAAAATACTTTTTTTCTTTAAATTTTCTTTAAAAGAACACAACAGCAGAGCTTGAATAAAATGAAAAAAATTAAAGTCACCATTTACAGGTAGAACCTTGCAGCCCATATCCCCCAGACCTCCCTCTCTTGGAGTTCCTTTTCCTGAGGGGCCAAGCCCTAGGTGAACTTGACATATAGAGCCTGTGCCTGTGTCTCATGGTAGCTTCTGTTAAACAGAACACAGTTCTCAACACAGCTCACAGTAGAGCTCAGGTAGAGGTTATACAGATGTGGAAGAGATGGCCAAAACATGCTGAAAGAGGTGGGGCCATCAGCAGCTCAGCTGCCTTCTGACCATTCAGGAACCACCCTGGCACTAGTGCTGCTTTTGAGAAGGGTTAACAGTATGCTGATCCTCGACACTGAGGCACCTACCTGTGCAGCTGCCTGGGTGCCCAGCTTGCTCCCTGTCCTCTGCAATTTAAAAAGGATGTTTTCTGCAATCTACTTCTTCAACCTTTGCTTCACCTCCTTGTTTCACTTAGGTGCTGAAGTTTAGCATTGCAGCAGCTTGCATTCATAGCATAGGGATTTCCTTTTTGGTACATGCACTTTGAAACTGCAGGTGGCCAAATCCACTTCAGTTAGCAGAATGCAAGTGTTTAATTAGCTTTTAGCAACTGAAGCAATGGAATAGTGTCTGCTGATCAGACCAATCATGCTGTTTAACCAAAGGTGACCAATTGAACCTCCTTCTGCATTCCATCTCCCCATTTAGTTCAAGTACTTAATTTAGAAAACTGCAATCAGCTTAAATATTTAAAATATTATTTTTATTGTATTGTTGATAAATCAGCACTATATAAAGCCTTAAGCAAATGTGAAATAAATTCATTTTTTCTTGCTTTGTCACTTCAGATTAAGTGTGACTATGGTCTGTTAGATTGTAGTCTTGGTCAGGATCGCATAGCGGGGATAAAAGGAAAGAGACATTACAAACAAGCAGACAGACACATACAGCTATGGGGAAATTACAGAATTCTGAGTCCAGTTACAGTTTATTAAATATTTTTAAACTAGAAATATTTTAACCATTAGTAAGTACTCAAGTGGTTAATGTACACCAGCACTAGCTCACTGAGTACACTAGCACTTGCAAACAGCCACTGTTGGCCAAAATTTTTTTAACAGCTGTTACAGGTTCTGTGAACTTAACTCTCCCTCTGCCCTAAGCTGATTGTATGCTTCTATTCCTTTACTCCTTTAGATGTTCATCACCACATACACAAGCCTAATTTTTAATATTCACATTCCTTAAACTATTCTGTCACTTGTGAAGATTTCCTTGGATATCTGGTTTTAGCAGGTTCTTGTTACTCTGGCTGGGATGACATCAAACGTAGCATGCAAAGTAAAGTCTGCCCTGCTTAGCACTGAGAACAGCTGGTAAAATAGATGAAGAGGCTGAAGAAAACTTATTCCATCAGTCTGGAAGACTAGGAATTTTTGAAGAATGCATTCTAGTACTGTCTTAACAATGGCAGCTTATACATCATGTTTATTATTTGTATTAATAGTGACCCAACTCTCAGTCATTTCAATACTCTCAGAACAACTGGTACACTTTTTACTAAGGGTAAACGTAAGAACAAGCTTTCCACCTTACCCCTAAACTCCTGTTATAAGCATTGTTTGGGAATGCCCAGACACTCACGGAAACTAATGCTTTAGAAACCACCAAGCAGATTTGTTGAAACAGAAGACAGTTGTTCTTCACCCAGAACAGCTGCTATCAACAAAACAGCTACTAAAAATACACTCATTGTACAATCACAAACTGGCAACAAGCAAACATCACTGGCATTTGTGTATAATAACACTGCTGTGTTACAGGCACAAGACTGTTCTCGAAGTCTGGGAAGTTCACAGAGGAATTAGCAACTTACATTCCAATTAAACTTTTTGGTATTCTTTTTGGCATGAAAAAGAATACCAAAAGAATACCAAAAGAATGGTGGTCTTTTCAAGGTGATGGAGAAATGTGAGAAGTGTTTATCTCCTCTTTCCCTTAAACTCTAGCTGTTGTACTGCTAGTGAATGTGAGGTTTAAATACAGCTAAAAATGAGAAAACTGTACATCTCTTCCAAATATGCTCCTTGAAGACATAAACCCACCAAAATAGTAAATTGCTTGTGTTAATAAGTAGGAACAGATGTCAAAAAGTAATGCAACTTTATGTACAATATATTGCAATAGACTTCTGACAAAGAGTTTCTGTGTTAGTTCCCATACCACACAGTTCTTTCAAGGAAGACAAAATGAAGTTAAATACTTAAGTTTTTAGCAAGCGTAGTTTCCCATACTTGCAAATTTCATGTCGTTTAAACAAGGACACCTTCCCTCTCACAAAGTGACCTAATCAGAAATTTTAAAGAAAAAAACATCTATCTTAGCTGTGATTTCCAATTGGGTTGTATAAAATAAACCCCCATGGAATGCCTGCTTTTAATTAGAAGCTGTGAAACATTTCCATTGATATTGCTACAGCTTTGCTTTATCACCAAAATAGACTTCATAAGCAATCTGTCTACAAGAAGTGATATTTCAGCTGCGCCATCAGCAGCCAAGCACTAACACAACACCACAGCTCCAGAACCTCAGACCTTTCACAAGCACCCAGAGTTTTGTGCCCGACTGTGGCAGCTCCAATCCAAACACACCATTTCGACTTCAGCCTCACAGTTACACAGACAAATTAAGGCAGTCTGGCCAAGCATTCAAGGATGTACATCCTGCTGCTCAACAGCACTTGTTCCTTGTTTCTATTTAACAGAAGGATTGCAAACCTTTTGGAAACTTAAAATAGGATTCTAAGCAGCTCCAACTGAAAATGTTTGCTTTGGCTGGTAACAGCTACCTGTAATAAACAAAGTATTAGGTGCTGTTACGTGTGATACCATGCTTCTTGGTCCATATTCACATAATTTTCATGTCTTCTGTGGAGATCCTGATGTTGTATGTTACAATTTAGAAGAAAAACTAGGGCACTGATTACTGAATGTACGGCCCAAAAATAGAGACACTGAGTGGTCAAACATCTTGCAGCTGCAAAGTATGAGAGCTCTTACCTCGGCCTTACAACCTTTAGTCACGTATTGCCAAAAGTTATCTGGTGATGCTGTCCCAGCAAAACTTCTCCGTTCTCCAGTTACAACTGTAGTCTTAATTTTATTCTTCTGTAGAATAAATTTAAAAATGTATCTTCTATAATTGCTAAGATCATTTTTACTACCTTACCTCTCTTTGGTTTGCTAGCCCTCCTTAACTTGAAAGCCCTGGAGTCTGAACTGTGCACTGTGCTATATGGATACCTTCTGCTTCTTCAAAGAACTGGTACCAGTAGGTCATAAGGCACCTTCACTGGGCTTTGCTGTTTTGTCTGGACAATTACACTGACATTTCATTTTCTTCAGTACCCTGACTTTCATTCCTATACGTTTTGACTGCCATGCAAAAGCAAGGGGATTATAAGAGAATCTATATATCTATATAAATATATATAATATATATATAAATCTATATAAATATAACTAGTTTCCTCCTGTTGGAAGACATCTGTGATACACATTGTCCAAACTGTAAGTATTCTTGAGCTCAAAAAATAGTCTGTTTACCCTGCATGTAAGGTATTCACAACAAAAATTAAATGCTGTCTAGCTTGGGCTTGCAGTTACTAGAAACACTTGTTACTTGAGCAGAAATATTTTTATGGTTGAATAATGAATAAACACGTCAAGTTCATCAACAAGAGTTTCTCTAGTAGACTTTAATAAAAGAGTGAAGAAAAAAAGCATCTGTAGAAATACAATAGCAAGATTTAAAAATATCATACATACACATGTTGGAAGAAGAGGGAAGGAGAAAGTTTTGCTAAACAAAATTGGCAGCTAGTAACAAAAAGTCTCATTGAAGAGTTTCACAGTAATATAGCATGTGTAGACATTTCAGTTAGTTATCAAGCAAGTTCAGTTACACAAAGAAGAGACCCTAAAATTCAAGCAAGATGGTTTTAATCTATGTCACATAAGATGATATTTGCCTTCAGGAGTTCACATGAAAAGGTAGTTTATTTTTAATTTATGGGTCTAAGAAACATACAGTAGTACAGTTTTGTAGTCAAAATTAAAGAAAATAACAAAGTACAGTCATTTGAACTTTCCCCAAAACAAGAAAATGGACTTTGTTGATTTGTTTGAAAAAGTGAAACATCACATATATTTGTATTAACACAGATGGAGATTAAAAAAGCTTTATGAAATAACTTTGGTCACCTTGGCAGAGAATACCAACATTTGGAAAAAACCCTGTTACCCCCACATACCCAAAGTACAAGGAAGAGACTCTTTTCAAAGTGCATCCCCTTCTCTGGCAGTTACAGATCAGCATGGTGGATAGGAATGCCTAAAACACAGACTCCAAACATCACAGTGAGCACAGACTAGAATCCAGGGAGCAAGTTACAATTTTCAAGTCTGTCTCTGAAGACACAGTGGAATCTAGAATGTAAGCCCCAGTCCGAAACTAGAAATCTACATCTTCTATCTCACTATTTTCAAGTGAAGGTTGAAAATTTCTTTTGCAGTCAGACCCTGAAACAGATCTCTTGAACTACCACGTGAGTTTCCCCCACCCTCGGAATGAACTCTCGACTGGAGGCAAGAACAAGGAGAAGATGGAAGTGGTAACACACATTGACAAGGGACTAAGATACAGGAGAGAAAACAGAAGAGAACAGCAATGAAAAAAAATGTTCATCAGATCTCTTTATGAATTTTTATTTACTAAAACATTCATTAAAGGGTTTCAGCATTAAGTTAACACCATAACTTGAAACTGGTAATTGACTCTGTACTAGGAAAGTAATTAGACCTCTTTGAGATTATTGCACAAAAACCTGGCAGCAAACAATTTGAAAATGCACATATAGATCAGTTTCTGAAACTGAGTTACATAATGTTTCTAAAGTACAAAATATAAATTGTTAAAGAATAGAAACTAAATACAATTGCTTAATTTTAAATCAAGTCCAGCAAAAAAATATTTTAATATGGCAATAATTGCTGCATGCATCCCTAATGTAGCTATTTCATCATGAATGTGATCATATTTCCACCCCCTCCCCAAAAATGTATAATCTTTACAAGAAACTCAAAATAGATAAAATATAACATGAAACATTTTCTTTTAATATATATTCCCAATTTGGTATTTAATGCTTAATCTATAAATAGATGTTCTCTGATACAAACATGATTTATGTGTTTTTGTGCTGTTTTAAGATTAAAATATTTTGTAGGAATAAGTCCAAAGCAGTTCATTTTTTAGTCATACTTGTAGTGAAAAAAATATTCTATTTCATAAAGTATCAAAACTGGGATTTGTTTTGCATTAGTAAGTGACTATATACTGGTGACTACTTAAAGATATAATTAGTTCACAAAAAGTATTGCTTATCTGATGCTAGGTAAATACTATATACAGATATTTAAAGAGCAGTTAAGAAACATCATGTAGTGCTACTGTTAAGAAAAGGTTTTGAATAGTACAAAAGTTTCCAATAATTTATGTCCTGATTTTTCGTGTGTGCACGCTACCAGGAGAAAAAAATTATAGGAGAGTAAAAAGAAAAAAAAATCAAAATACATATCCCAATTACTCTCTGCTAAAGGAACAAAAACATCTATTTTTTAAGACAGAAACAAAGTATTGCATTGAATTAAGATTTCTACTAATTACAATTTTAATTTACTGAAGTAATATGGAGGCAGCATGTGGTAGATTTAAGTTCATACAATCTGTTAAAGTAATACACAATCGAAAATTAATTATTTGATTTAAAACTTTTAGCTTGCTTCCAATCTGTAATTTCAGCACAGTGCTACATATTGTTCAGTCTTGAAGGCTAAAATCAAGAATCTTCAATTCTGATTCTATCATAAGCAAAGTTCACCTACACCTCGTCTTAAAACTTCTTAGCAGCATAGTCAGCTTTATAAAGAGAAAAAGGCAAAATATTACTATAATTTACATATTCTAATAATCTTTTCAAGGCATCAAAAGACCCAGCCTGACATTGTTATAAACGTTGACAAAAATATATTAACATATACTTGCATTTACACTTCCAAAAATTTGTAGTTAGTAATAAGTTGGCCTATGAAGCAGTAGTAAAGTGCAAAATATTTGGTATAATATCTAGGGATTAGCCTTAGCTTCTGTAGAATACAAAGGATTAAGCCTGGCTCTTCCATTGACAGCTATGGTGTTTGATGGAGGACCAACCTGGAGGCAGGGTGGGGTAAAAAAAAAAAAGAAAGAAAAAAATATTAAAGAAATGTTAACCTAAATTTCCAGATTTTTATTTCTCTAATATGTTACACACTGTTACTTCATTTAGTGTTTTTCTCATTCCAATGGAAGACCTCCTATACGATTTCTTAGCTAAGCATATATTCTACAGAAGTAGAAACAGAAGACATTACTTTAGAACATATTTTATCCTGACTAAAAATTTCATGTGTAACTATTCAAAAGATACATAATTTTTAGTCCTTCTCCACACCTGGTAGCAAAGAAGTACTTGAAAAAACATCACTAAACCAAACATTTTCATTAAATGTTGAATAGACCTGATTTCTTAATAAATCTTCTAAAACTTCTTTATACCTTGGTGATGTTTTTTATGAGAAGCAAACCATCACTTTTAGCACAGATAGCCAAAGCCTGATTTTCAGTGGAACTGCATAACCCAACAGCTCCAACTGGAGTAAATGGGAGCTGTAGATGCTCCACAGCCATAAGAACCACATACCACAGCACACGGTTTACTAAACACAATGAAAACATTCTCAAGAGAAAAATCGTTAAAAAGAAACCTCACTTGACCCTTTTTAGGTTAGTAATTACTGAGGCCTCTATTGAACAGGAAAGACCAGCAACACAAAAGGCCACAGATCTCAGCACTACATACAATGTATTAAGTAAAACAGAGACTGAAAAAAATTAAAGAACTTGGCAAGTGGTGCCAGGATTTTATTTTTCAAATGACTGTCAGAGCTGCAAGGAGAGAGTGTATGGTAAGAGGTAAAAAGAGAAGCAAGCACCTGACAGACATCTCTCATTATTCAAACAGATAAGATTATTACTCCTTTTCCTGACTGCAGCACGATACTGGAAGCTATGAGGTGTATGCATTCTACAAGTCCTCTCAATTCTCAAAAGCACTTTTGGGTGCAAATAACTTATTGATACAAAATACTTCATTTCCCTGTCCTACTGCGGCCAGTTCTCTGTGTTAAACATAAAATGAGACCATGTTTTTATTAAATTTGCTGTAGGCCAAAAAAATCTCTTTCTGCTGTCAGACATACCTGTACCACAGCATATGCACTCTGAGAGTGAAAAGAACAGCATGTACGATTTTATGCTTGGCAAAACTTCAGTGAGTTCTTCACTGCATTTTGTTTGTGTTCCAGGGGTTTTTTTAAGCCTGGTTCAGATTTCTGTGCTGCAGACTGCTTTTCTTTATGGTTACAGCTTCTTCATCATTATAATTTCTTCTTAAAAAGTACAGCCCTTTCATCACCCCAGTCTCAACATGTAATTTACTGACAAAGCACATCTCCCACCCACAAAAGAGAAAAGGAGGGGAAAACCAATTTCAGTCATTATCTCTCTCCCTCCTTCCCTATGCCATTCTTGTACCTTGACTGATAAAGACTATATGGGTCAATGCTAAACTAAGAACATTTCTATTATAAAGAATGAATAAACAAATGATGTGTTATATTATTCAGAATGTAATTATGCACTAGCAGAAAAAAAATATTATTAAAAATATACGCAAATAAAATCCAAATAGTATTTCTGGTACAACAGATTTTACCTACAACAGATTCTGGAAAACACAGCATTTGCTTAATCTTATCCTGTTTTTATTATGATTATTGACATGTAGTTAGAAGCAATTCTACAGTGTATTATATACCATTTTTACTGACTAGAGATCAAATGCTACTTGAGCATGCTCGCAACTTTTCCAGGAAACCCAGTCTTCCTATTCACCGTAGAAAGGATGGGAGATTTACAAACCTCAGAGAGGCTCTTGCACTACTACACTGAAAAAAAAATCTATGAAATGGAATGTTCCACTATCTGACCACTTACGTGAGATTCTGACCCCAGGGAATCAAAGACTTCCATAAAACAAACAAAAATGTCCCTTGTATCCACACATCACTAGTTTCTTTCAAGCAGAAAAGGGAAGGAAAACAAAAAAACACTGATTTTTCTTGACCTTCTGCAATGAAAAATTATTCCTCAAAACAGAATGCAAAATACTAATGTGAGGTCAAGAAACTTCGTGGGATTATGATTGTCTGGTTGCTACCTTAAAACAGCTCAGATTTTAGAAATGTGACTGTTTTACACAATGAGAGATATGTAGGTTAATTTCAAGAGAGAAAGTTTTTAACCAGAGTAGGTGAGGGAAGATGGTCATTCCAGGACTGTTGACAAAACATTGAGAGATATCTTAGTTATGATGCCTAACAGATTAAGGACCTGATAAAGTCTAATAAATAGGAAAATAGCCTTCAGAACTGTGTGTTATCTGCCTCCAAAAGTTGCAGCCACTTCAAGTTTAGAACAAAGCTGCTCAGCAGGTTTGTAAAGCCATACCATTTCAAACCATGTAAACACACACAAGACAGATTTTATGGATGAGATACTGAACTGATAACCTAGAGATTTCTATTTCATTTCAGGAAGATTTTGATTACAATTTTACTGTAAGAAAATACAGACATTTGAAGCTCTGTGGGTGCATTCACCAGTTTATTCTGTAAAGTTGACCCTCTTCCCCACCTCCCTCCCCATCTTTAAGAGACCTCGTGGCAGCAGTTTGTGCCAAAACTAACTGCTTTTAGAATCAGGCATTAGTATGGTAATTTTGAAGGAAGTACCATGAGTTCTTTGTTTTGGATGCAATGATGAAAACTCACCCTTTTCAATTTGGCAGCAGCTTCTCCAGAGCGGATTGCAGCCAGCAAGCTCTGGTGGATCTGTTCGGGGTCAGCGCGCGGGAGCGTCATCGCGGTTTGTCTCTTAGTGACAGGGTGTGGGTGGTCAGGGGAAGCACCTGACTGCGCCTGACTCTTCTGCTCACTGTGCACATGGCTGCCTTTCTATAAAGGGAGGAAGTGGAAAGAAAAGAAGCCAAAAAATTTTAATCTGAATTAGTTATAAATGGAAATCTGAATCAACCTGGCACAAGGGCGCATAGCAAACTGCTGCCATTCTAGTGTTTGCTTGGTTCAAGATTTCTGAGATCAGCCACACTTCCAGCATAGCACATAGTTTCTCTCAAGTAATTATGCCAACAAAACTTTATCTTTTCATTCAAGTGTGCTTGTGGCATGACTATTTGAAGGCAAATGGATCACACCATTCAGAATTAAATTTAAGAAACCAACACACAGAACTATAAAGAACAAATTGTAAGTGCTTCAAACATAAAAATAAGTATTACACAGGATAAATGACTATTTAATTTACAGTTCTTTAAAGTAGGGAATGCTAATTATGGCAGGAAATTATTATTTCCAATCATCTGAATGATGCTGCTCTCATTTTTAACATTCCCTGTATTCCTGCAGTTCATTAGAATGCTGTGTTACTGGTGGACACCGCAGGGTGTTCTCCCTGCACAATTACAGCACTTTCTGACCAGGGAGCAGTTCAGAAACATGCCTTTACACCAGCTGCACTTGATGGCACTGGGTCCAGTCAATTAGTATTATAAATAAAGTTTACCTTATCCATTTGACTATTTTGTGACCCCGCTGTTATGGTCTGTAAGGAAGGACTTTTCACTTCAGGCACGGAGGTAGCTGAGGAGAATCCAGCTGCCAAAGGGACAGGGGAGTGTTCCACTGGAAATTCCTCTCTTGGTGCCTGGCTGGTGATTGTACGTGTCTTATTGAATGATTGTGACCTTTTGACTGCAGATGAGACAGCTAGAGCAAAAGGAGATGGTCTTGAACTGGAGTACGGCTTTGGAACTGCAAAAGTTCTGAGAGTTTTTAGATTCAGCGGTGCTGGAGGACAGGAGGGAAAACTTAAAGGCTTACTGCTTTTAACAGGAGAAGTGGGAGATTCAGTGTTTTTTCCATCATCAGCATTTTCTTGATCGGCAGGAGGAGAGGGAATACTTGTTTTTTGTAAAGCCAAAGAAGTCAAATCAGGCGATGAGATTTTTTTACCCATCTCTGTATTCTTAACTTCATTTTGAATTGAATTAGGAGCACAAACTGTGCTTCTGGCAACTGCAGATGTCACATAGTGACCTGAAGCTCTTCGTTGCATCTGCAGATAAAAAGAACTAGGCTTCATTGTAGGACTTAATGGACTTAATGCATTTGACTTGTCCTGAGTCTCAGAAGCATTTGTATTATCCAAGCTTAGCATCAGTGGGACATGCTGCTTGAAAGACTCTCTTTCCATCTGGTTGCTCTCAGTAGTAATGTCAGCTCCAGAGGTCACAGTATGTTCAGAAACGTTGTTCACTCTCTGCAGTGGACCATTTGCTGCTGCAGCTTCATTTTGTGAACCAACCTGTAAAGGACCCACACTTTTTGACAGATGAAGAATTTCCCTTTGCACTATTAATTCTTTGGGGTCTTCCAAAGTAGATGCCTCTTGATCCTTATGATCTGATAGAACTTCTGATTCCCAGCTCTTCATCATTTCTAAGAATTTTGGAGGCACTATCTTATAAGTAGTCATCCCAATTTTTGGTATGTAATCCCTTGTAATTTCATTAGCAGGTTTGGGTTTAGGTTTGGTGTCCTGTCTATAAAAAGGGTGACCTTTCACAGAAGAGTCATCTGGAGTTTCAGCAGTTGTTTCTCGTGAAGCAAAATCACTACCATTTATACAGACGTGACTCTGGTCGTTTATTGGAATTACTTTTTTATGAGTAACTTCTTGTGTCTCAAGACTTTGTTCTACTGAAGTATCTTCACTCTCTTGATGCATTCTGTGCATCACTTGAACAAGGGAGTTGTTCTTCTCTCTGTTATGTTGAGGGACCAGCTCTCTAAATGTGGATGATTCAACACCCTGAGGAACAATCATTTCCTTCTGCGCAGTCCTTCCCAAATTGCTATCCAAAGTCTGGATTCCAACATCCTGAGTTTTCACTGTGTCCAAGCCAGTTTGATTTGTTTTGTCATCTTGCTTTTCTGAAATCAGTTGAGGATAATTCCTATGACTTACAGAGATGTCATTTTTACATGCCTGGCAGTTTGATAGTCTGTCAACTTCAAGCTTGTTATTTTCTCTAAAATCTACTGTTTTAATTTCAGCTGTCTCAAGTTCTTTCCCTTCTTCTGTTGCTGGAAGGAGTTTTGTATCACTGTGATCTTTAAGTTAAAGAAAGATTCCAGAATTAATACAAATGCCAGAAAGATTCAATTACTTCCATCATGAAGCTCTGCATTCAGTGTCATTTAATAACAATGACTAGCGTCTCACTGATGCTAACATTTTCCCTAATTTTCTCTTTTAAAGGCTATTTAAAGATATATTTATATTTGACTAATATTGCCAAATATTGTATTCTAATTCAGGTATTCTTCCTTAATAAACAGGTTACAGATGCTATGCATTGACTTGATAGAAAAAACTAGTCTAGACCAATTTAAAAAGTGCTAATACATTTTAATTCATTATATAGGCATCAGTGACTCAAGAGCTCAAGGACTACTCGATATCAAGTTAGTTGCAGTTTTTATTTAGTTCCACATATTTGTGGCTTCTTTAGTTTTAGTGTTACAAATCTTGTCAACTACACCTTATGAATTTGTACAAGGAAACAACTGAAAAACATATGGACAAGAGCAATTTGCCAAACCTATTTTTCCTATGCTTTAGTTGGTCTGGTAATTCAGTTTTCTACCCCTGGACTAAACATGTGGTCATCTCCCAAACACATGAATATTTTAGTCAAATTGTTTTAAACACAAGATTGGAAAAAATTAAATTCTTCAGGAATGGTTATATGGGAGTGGTATTTTGTGGGGGGGATAAAAATCCTCATTTCATGTATGCTATAAAATGGCAGTTAAAATTTATATCACATATACAAAGGACTTGTGTTGTTATGATTTATTAACAGAGGTGTACTGAGTATAAAAGACTATAGAAGGCCCAACATATAAATCTGAAAATCAGTTTCACAAAATAATAAAATAAATCACTCAGGTCGCTAAATCCACAGAGAAATTTATGATCCATTAGATGCACAGGATGTCGTCATTTTGCTTCAGATCAGTGTGTCACTTTCTTTTATTTGTGCTTAAAAATATTTGCGTTTTCATGTAGAAAACTCACCCTAATTTCATAAGCAAAGAACAACTGATGGATTCGTCTTCCCCAGTGGGATGTGGAAGCCATGTCACCCCACAGGGCAGGATTACCTTTGTGTCCAGCCACCCCTCCTCAGCACTGTCCCACCCACACCATCCTATAACAGCACGATGCAGCATAACTACTGCTAAAACAAAATTATATTTAAAACAAACTCAAAAAAACCCAAAACTGCAGCCAATTCTTGCCACATCATCTCAAAAAAAATACACTAGAGCTAAAACACATGTAAAGAAAATAATCTGATGATAACAATTCAAGAGTTCACTATATAACTATTGCTTCAAATGATTAGAAAAGTTCAAACTTCAAGTATTAACAACAAGTGGGAACTACTCACCAGCAGTTTTATTTTGATCTAAAATTTTAAGCTTCCTGTCTGTTTGAAATCCATCATCCTCACTGCTTATTTTAGTCTGTAGTCCTCTGCAAAGCACAACAAGTACATTAAATATGCTGGTATCATTCATTTCAGTAAACACAAGAAATGATGCAAGAGAACTGGCAATATTCTCCAAACACAGATGGACAGAACCACTCTGCCAAACACTGGAATACTCGACAGAATAGATTTTTTTTAAAAAAAACATGAGGAAATGCTGCCATGATATTTTACCAAAATGACATGCAGCTCTACTTGCTTCTGTGTAAGCAGATGATCAGTCTTCCTTTCTCTTCTCCCCCTCCTTTTGTTTACATGTGCAGTTTGAGCAAGCCACTTTCTGTTGCAGTGTGTTTCTTGTTAATGGTATGTTCGGTTATTACAAACCAAACTTAGGGTTTGGTCCAAATGAGACCCTCCCACCCCACGTTGTCAATCTACCCTGAGTCTCCTGTCAATCTGTCTTAGGCCCATCACATGCTTGGAATTCCATTTTGGAAATCCCCTCAACTTCGACGCTTGATTAGTCCATGTGACCCAACCTTCCCCCCCTACCTCCCTCATTGGATGATGATTTTGTGAACCCTGCCTTTTACCCTCCCCAGGATATCTCTGATTAGCTGAAGCTTTGTGCCCTCCCTTGGAACCGCCTCCCTGTTTCAGCTGTTGCATGCTCGCATTTTCTGTCTTTTGCCCCCAAGATTCCCCAGAGCAATAAATCCTCTATTATCCCATGCAAAAGATCTCCCTCTCGTCCTTGTCTCCTCAGAGCGCAGACTGACAGCCAAAAAGCCGTAGAGCAAGTGCTCCAGTCACATCTTGGGTCATCCTGCTCCTGAGGTGTGACCCACTCCTGTCACAGGCCCAAGTGATGGAGACAGATAAGCTCCGGCGAGATGAGATACCTTTCCAATAGCAACTCCATTCCAGTGAAGCCACAATGCTTTTCACTCATAATAAAGCATTCTGACACACCCCAATCCAAAATGTATCCCTGACTTTGCCCCCACCACGCTGCATGAGACACTGGCTGTGTATGAACCCATGAACTGAGCAGTACAGACTTCTCAAAGTAGTCCCTTTCAAGAAATACCTTGAGAACAGCAAAGAAACACACTTGCATACAAAACATCTTGGAAATGCATACAATATCTATTTCTCTCATTTCATGGGGGACAAGTGAACTGCAAAAATGCTGAATAAACAACTCATCTTTTTGAGGGTGGGGTGGGGCATATTAAGTCCTTGGCCTCAAAAGGTAAATGAAAAAGGCAAAAATAATTTCTTAATAAAAAGTTATTAAAACATCAAACTTTGTTCAAGATATTTTTATAATATTTAGTTAGAAATACTGGTATGCTGTGAAGATTCCAAATTATTTGCCACATCAAACGCATTAGTTGTCAGAATCAGTGCCTTGAGCTGCCACACCTACTTTGAATCATTGAAAATGATACATTTCTCAATAACCATCCATGCTCATGTTGCCTGTATAGTCCCAAACATACTGTAAGTGTGCCATAAACCACTGAACAGGAGCACATGCTCTCAAAATTATTGCCAGAAGAAGGTTAAAGCTCAGTCCTGCACTCCGTACTCTTGCTTAGCTCCGTTCCTTTTAACACAGCTGGGTGACTGAGCTAAGACTGTTAACAACAAGCTGAACTAGATTTTTAATAGGAATTTTAAAAAAATCAAAACCCACCAAACCCAAAAGCCCCAAAACACCATGGAGTATCACAATAGCAATTAGTGGTTTTGACTGGAATATTTTGCATATATCTCTGGTTTGATTAAAAAAAAAAATCCACTTCTCATAGTAACTAGATCTTATATATAAGATCACAATGATCTAAAGTTTTCCAGAAATATCATGTCAGAGAAATTCTACTCCTCATTTTGGAATCCCCAAGATATTTCAGGAAGCAATTGCCAAACTCTAAAGCCAGAGTGCAGTACCTTCTAGCTGATTGTCACCAGGACTGTAAGACATGAAAGGTTACTACCAGTGCATAGGGAGGAAGGGAAAGAAACATCCCCTGGACAATTAGGCAAACTGGCCCCATAACACAGGCCTGATAAATTACAAATTCAAGACAATTTATTAGATACCCAAAGAGGAGAAACATCCAAGAAACTGAGACAATATTCCCCATGACAGAGTATCAAAGACTTTTGCAAAGCCACATTTGGCCTTGGACTGACAAAAACGTCCCTTCAAATACAAGTTAAACCTCTCTTTACTACCTTGAAAGTTCTTGGCTACTAGGGCAGTCACACGTTTTGGCTTCAGTACAATAATCGAAATAGTTCTTTCAATTTAATTTGGGAACAGTAGCCAGCTTAGTTGCCCCAGGGAACAGAGAAATAGTGAATTACATTAACACAATGGGACTTCTCTGGACAATCAACATTTATTTCAAGCAGGCACTAACTCATGTTGGAAACCTGCTGAGTCAGGTAGTTTAACAAACATGCTGAAGGGCAAAGGTACAGCATCACCAGAAGGGAAAAAGAGCGGTTAAGGAAACTAATGTGTTTATTCGTTAAAAAAGCTGAATTAACTTGTTTTCCTGAGAGCAAATGGATTGAGACAGGTCAAGACCACATATAAGGAAAAGAAAAAATAAAAATTAAAGTGAAAACAAATATGCAGGCAATAAGAATCACGCCCAAAAGAACAGAAATGGCTGATGTATCTATTGTCCCCCATCTGCAAGAATGAATTTGTATATTTTCATTTAACTAACCAATACAAATTTTTTTGCAGCATGCTGCTCTAGTAAACACACTAGGGCATTTTAGAGCTGGGTTCAGCTTTTCTGGGCTCCAGCTGTTTGAGTAGTAAGGAAAAGGAAGATTAAACAGAATAGACTGCAGAACATTTCATTGTCATTTTTGTTGGAAAGCTTCATGAATTACTGTGCACAGAAGAGTGCTACAATGAAAGCTAAGCACATTAAAGTTCATTCCTCTCTCACAATTCTCTCTTCTGTGCTTCACAATGAAACAGCACTCTGCATTTTATTTGCCTCCCCCATTGTCCCCCCAATGCTCCTTTCTTTGTCACAAAACGTACTTACTTGCCATCTGTGCTCATATTTTCTTGTTTTTCTTCCTTGAAGCTTTGCAAGTTGTCTGTGGGAACACTGCCAGGAACAGGAGCTGATGAAGCAGGATCATTTTTGTCATTTTCCAGTGGTACCTCAGCAGAGCTGAAGGCTGCAGTAACCTCTCCTGTCCCAGGGGAGGTATTGGTACTTCCACTGTCCTCTCCTTGCTGCACACCTATCTCTTCCCTTTCATCAATTTCTTCCAGGTTGTACACATCTACACTCACAAAAAAAAAAAAAAAAAAAAGGAAAGTAAAAATACCCCCAAACCAATAAAATCCAAACCAACCCACAACTCAAAATGCAGGTTGTATATTAAAAGGGACTGCTCAAGGCAGCCTAAATAGTTTGAAGAAGGAAAACTGATTTTTTTTTTAATAATTCAGATAAATTTTAAAAAAATAATTTAAAAAAGAGATTCATCCAGACTTCACAGAATTCTCTGGTTCTTTTCAATTCTCCCTCCTGACACAAGAATATGCTGACCACTATGCTACTGTCCATCTGGTTCTGCATCTCTACCTACTGTAAAATATTTTCCATATTTAATCTAAGTATTGAATTAAAATTGTTAAATAGATTTTTATTAATCTAATAACCCCAAATTTAATGGAGGTGGACTGTTGCTTTTACCCAGACTTCTTGTACTTCCATTAGCTCTCCAGAGAGCTTTAAAACACACAGTTCCTCTATATCATAGTAGGAATTTTCAAAAACTAAAGAGTAACACAAATATCAATTTTGCCCATGGTTTGAACAAGTTTCATTATCACTACCAAAAACTTCCCATAACCATCACAAGTGTATTACAGTGTCTTGTGCATAGCTTCATGTTAGAGTAGAAAAATAAAGTTCATGGAAAAGTGCTAATCCATAAAAATACTGACATTTGCAGCCAGGGCATAGTTAAACTAAAAGGTTGAGTTGCTGGATTAGGACACAGATGTAGTTAAATTTGAGCTAATAAGTACCCCTGACTGGGGTACTCCCATTAGCTTTGGGTGCACTGACACCTGTTAGGAACAAGCCTTGTCCAAACCTTGGACAATCAGGCTTCAGTCTAAGTGGTATCAATAAATTTCCAAGTGTAAACCAAAGTCAACAAAGAAAACAAAAAGGAATACTGGGAATTCACAGATCCCAGAGTACAAAAACAAAACAAAACAAGCAGTTAGACAGACATTTTTAGCAGCTGGTATTCCACAATGCTTCCAGCACCTCTAGAGATGTACAGTGTTACAGAAAAGTAGTGAGAGGATGTCTATATTGGAGAAAGGCTCAGTACAGAACAAAAACCTTGATGTTTACAATAAGGTCATTAGTTAAGAGTTCAGTAAAACCAAAGGTACTCATTCAGAGTTACAGAAAACTACAAAAGCCAAACATTTTACTATTTAATTCTTGGCTTTATATTGCAATCTTGTAACAGTGCTTTGTAGTTACACATTACAAAATGTGATCAACACCTGCCATAGAGCTGAATGCAGAAGCAGTTTAGGTCCCCAAGGAAAGAAAGGCAAGACTGCAAAGTGGTGCAGGTGAGCTCATTCCATGTGGTTTCAGCACAGGTACATACAAATATGTCATACTTGTACTACAGGGACTCCCACAGGTTTACTAGTCATAAGGGCCTTCTCTTCCTTTCATCATCCACCAACCCCTTTTCCACCTAGGGAAAACTCATAGCCAGCAGCCTCATACTTTGGGGGATCATTTTAGTGATGGCAGTATGATGTCATGTGTGACAAATTATATATATATATGTCAAAATGAACAAACAAAGCACAGCAGGATGTGAGCAAATATTAAACCAGCTCAGATTGTCCCACAGCCCATAAATGGCTCTCTAGAACATTGCCTCTTTCACTGGTGAGACCTATTATGCCATGGGCCTGAGCCATCACCAGCTACAGGAACAAAGACTGACATTTTCAGTCTAAATACTCTATGGAAACCTGAATTATACAACAAAGAATATCCAGGACTCTGACAAGAGAAATGGAAGCATTTTGGAGCTGCTATGGCTTTGTGCCCAGGCACTGCTGTCATTTCTCTGCTGCTTTTACTCTGGAGAGGAGTGTAACAAAGGCTGAGTTGTATCTATACTCCTGGGATGGAAACTTAGCTTGGGTTTGTAGGAGACATTCCTGACATTCCTGCTATGTGAAAGTCTCTTCTTTGCTGTGCTAGAAACACTTCCAAGCGTTGGGGCGGACTAAACTGACCTACAAATGGATAATACCAAACAAAAACAACAGCCCTCACACTTCTTCAAAAATGCTCTACCTCATTTGTCAGCATAAGATCAGCCTTGCTTGCTAGTGGATTTTCATCTGTTACTGGGTCTCATTCCAGACCCAGGCTGTCACTGCTGCAGCAGAATAAAATCTGAATACATTTGAACACAAACAACATTTAACAACCATCCTTCACTTATGTCATGCAGGTAACTCCCTAGGGCAGCAGTTCAGATTCTGATTTGTTTCCAAACCCTCAGTTTTAACTTTTTATATGCAACATGTTTCTGGGAAGAACTGGCTATATACTGTTGCCTTATTTCTTATACACCCTATCCGTAGTTCCACATGTAATATACATTGCATTTCTACTTGCATATAGTTTATTCTTTTCAAACATTAGTCACTGGGTCTTAAGTAGCCCTAAACCAATAGAGCCAGAGTTACAGTGTGTCACTGTGAAGGAAGATATATAGGTAAGTGTACACACACATATATATCTATACACATCCCTTATGACTGACATGCCAACTGCAAGTCTGTTCTGAGCAGAAAGAATACCCTTTGCCCAGCAGAGAATGGTGATACTCTGTGAGCTCTCACACTCGTAAGCACCAGAGCCGGAAAGCCTGACTACATCCTGCAAATCTGCTCTTGACTCTATAGCCCCCAACAAGGTGCTTAAGAAATACTGTAACCAATAGGATTATATCCAGGGATTTGTCTGATAGAAACTTTTCTAAAAATCCCTAATTTCAAAATTTGTTTTGAATACTGTTTTACCACCTTCCCTAGAAAAATAAAGATTAAGCATTAATTAAACTTTGGGAAGGTGAACCAAAATCATAATTGACAAAGATAATTGTTGTTTATAATTCCAAATGTTCACATTACTTCTCTGCCAATGCTTATGCTGGTAGATGCGTGTCTTCAAACTACTTTTGTCACGGTACACACTGTTTTTACACCATGGGAAAACTGTCATTTCACAAGAGAAATGTTGCCTATTCCATACTATATTACTATAATATATTCCATACTACATATTATATAGCTACACTTAATATACGTGTGTCTAAGTAGTGCATGGCTAACAGACACCAAATTGAACATTTGCAATGGCTCATTTTAGAGCAAAAGGTAACACTGTATTTGCAGCTTAGGTTTTTTTGCTTATTTGCAGAAGTAGCACTGCATAACAGAACCACTCAGGAATGCCAGTCACAACCAAACAAAAACTCACTCACAATACTTCCCAGACACCTGACAATCGAAGCAATATGAATCCATATGGAAGGAACTCCTGGCTTTTTGTAAAGTTAAAATTATGTCCAGCTTCACAATTTAAGTGATATGAACTATTTTATCCATTTAAAACAATATCCAAACATGGATAATTTTCAGACTAGGAATAGGACAGGAGTACTGCATCTGACTTTGCTGTAGGTTAATACTGGTTCTCATGGCATTAGGGGCTTTGCTAAAAGGACCCTTTATGCACAGGCCTCACGACAGTTTCAGAGATGCCACCAGAGAGCAGCAGTATCCCATGAGAAAAAAAATAAAAAGAAAAATCGATGAAGTTGTGTTATGTGACTTGTATGTACATTTAAAAAAACTGCTTTACATTAAGTCTTCAGCAAAGGGCACTGCGTGAAGACACAAGGAAAACCAGAGACTGAAGATTGTCACTAACTGCAGAGGTAAATCCAAGGGTTCAACATAGGCTGCTTTAAGCCCAGTACCTTTTTCTATTCCTTTCCATTACAGCTTAAATTAAAATATTTAATTACAGGACTCAAATGCCTCAAGCAGAAGTTTCTAAACCTATGGAAAAATAAATAAGCCATTTCTTGTGCAGGGTTGTTTATCTACACAGCACTTGGACATTATAGTGATGGGAAAGGCAAAAATTCTAGCACAAATCAACTATCTTAAGATAGAAACAAGTACAAGAAAACAAAAGAACTTGATTTAAAAATCACAGTATTATACACTTACTCATCTTAGACCCATTACATGTGGATACAGTTTTCAGCACACAAAATTCAGTACTAATAAACAAACCACTCACTCAGAATTGATTATTCTGTTTCATCTGCTACAACATCTAGGACAAGGTAAGGTTACAACTTTGTTAGATCTTCGACCCCAGGCTCCACAGTATAGGTTCATACCCCCATTTATTATGTTACATATTGCTTCTACTTAATGTCTTTTCCAATAATTTACATGAATTCCCCTAAATACAAACCAAGCCCAAGTTTACTGATTACTGATTTTTTATTTTTCCCCCTTTGCCAGACACCTAGCATCCTAGCAGATGATTTTTCAGCTCTTGTGGTACATTTTTGTTTTACCACTCCAAACAATTTGACTGGCATCCAGAATAAAACAGCTGGAAAACTACTTAAAAATTCCTGTCAACTAGCACAGTAACTGAGTGCTTAGCCTAATATAATGGCAGTGGCACTCCACAGGCTAAGCATTTATATACTTCACTCTTATTAAATGCACTGAAGAGTTATTCTTTCAGACTGCACTGGCACTGATTATTCTAAAAGCTTTTTCAAATTTTAGAAGACTTCTAGATGTTGTATCTTGTAACTGAACCCTACAGTCTGGTGCTTACAAACAACAGTATTTCACAGTACAAACTGCATAAATTTAAAAAAGCATTATGTTCAGCAGCTAAATAATTGTATTTTGAACAGCTATACTTTCATATACCACATTTTTCCCATAGCACCCAACAAATAATTTAATGTATAAACAACTATTTATGCATTCAGTTTAGATTTACAACTTATGTTTTCAAAGGCTGTTCAGATGCCAACCAAAAGCCAGGCACAGATTTGCTCCTGCCCCTACGTTATGCAGGTCAAGGGCAGCACAAGGCAGGACTCTAAAAACAACACTGGGCTTCAGCTTTTGAAAAGCTTGTTATGTAAAAAAAAAAAAATCACAGAAATTCTGGATAGTTCTTCTCTGTAACTTGTTAGGAAGGAGAGAAAACAGGAATAATGTTTAGTTTATTAAATGTAAAACACAGATACCAATACAAAACATATTGTATTTGTGTCTGTAGACAACAAAGGTAAAATACCCTTATTTTAGAAAGCCCTATTTTTACTTCAAAGGAAAACTTACTTGATCTGAAGTATTAAAATTAGTTCTATACTTATGACACATCTATAGCATAGTAATTTATTGCTATGAATTATAATGACTTGCTATTAAATAAATTTTACCAATACTTCTGTAGAAAGAACCAACCTGTTTCAGGCTGCATTTCAGTGACTCTTCCTTCCGCTTTAGTGGAGGCTGATTCTGTTGACTCTGTTACTGCAAAAAGTGAAGCAACAACCTTTATCACCTCTTAGCTTCTGCACCAACAAAAGTTGCAGATAAAATGTCAGATTGTGGTCATACAGACTAGTGATTCCTTCAAGAAACTCCTCTGAAGTAACTAGTGCTCACTGTCACATTTTCCAGATATTTTAATCTCAACTCTTAGGTATTTTTGAACCAGAAAACTGAATTTTTGATCAAAAGGAAGAATTAGAGAAAAAAAAAAAAAAAAAAAAAAAAGTGGACTTTCTCTATGATATTTCTAGTCAGTCCATTTGCTATTACACTCTCTCTGATCCAGAGAAGCTAATCTTTTCTCCCCACCCAAGCAGTCCACCTGAGTACCATAAAGACAATTCTATACTTAACCTAACTATAATTAATTTGGAACTGTCTGTGTCTTTTCCTGATCTGCATGCTCTAAATACCTCTCTTTCTCACACTTGTGGGAAAACAACAGAAGATTGGTGAGGATTGTAATCACACTCAAGTGACTTGCAGTAGGGGTGCAAAACCCCACATATATGATATTAATTGATCTTTAATCTTGTGTGTTTGACAAGTGGAACACCTGTGTTCAGATAATATATGCCTGTGATAGACTTAGGAGCCATCTTATGGGAAATGCTGGAGATTCCTGCCCGGCTGTGGGAGAGATCAAAGCACTGTTGTAAATACACCTGTGTGAATCCCTGACACAGAGAGAAGGGAGCAGGTTTGGCAGTCGTCTGGCACGGACCGAGCTCTGCGGTGCCGGTGTTCCCACTTGGGTGTCTCTGCCCAGCTGCTGCTTCAGGCTTCCCCAGTTGGTGAGGTAGCAAAAGTAAATTTATTCTTTGCATTCGCAGTTTTGTGGTTGCTCACTTGAGGTTCTTATCTCATGAGGTGGCATTACTTTAATGTTTAGCCAGCTATACTTTCTGTTGCCTTCCAATTAAACAGCATAAAAAGATTACCAGGCTCATTACTGCTTTCACTTTGATCTTCTGGTGCTCTGGAGGGTGGTGAGGGCGCCTTGCGCTTCATCCTGCGCAGAGAGGAGTTCACGGAAGCAGTGTCACTGAGCGGCAGGGAGCCTTTCCGCACTAATCCCAGAGGGGCCTGCCAAGGGAGACAGGGCAGGAAGATTATTAGCAATCAGTGAAAAATAGTGAAATAGCTCCAGTAATTATTCTCCAAAAGTATTTATAATATACATTTGGGAAAGTGAGAACATATTACCAAACGTATTGTGTTTTTCATCTTAATTCCTCCAAGGAGTTGTTTTTAAAAAAAAGATTTTCTCGAGTAATTGAATATATTCACAGAGGTGCAACATAGAGCAATAAAAGAAAATCAGCTGTTACATATAGTGCAAAAGAATTTGAGTACTTTTATGCCCAAAGGCTACTCTAAAAACCCAAAATAAATCTTTTCTAAAAGGAATTAAATTTGTTGCGGAAAGAAGTTTCAACTACACCCCACCACAATGACATAACACAGTGTTTCCTTCTCTATTCTTTCAACAGGAGTCCTAACTGGCCTGTATACATAATTATTATGAACGTCTTTCCCTCCTTGAAATACCTGAACTTTCATAAAAAATTCTGGAATGCCCGATTTCAAAACTTATCAAGTACGACTGTCTTAAAACAAAACAAAACAAAACAAAAACTTATAAAGTACAACTGTCTTATTTAACAAAATTAAATTCAGTAAGTTGCAAAACTGAAGTTATAGTACCTACTGATGTACCTACAGCATAGTAATGTCCTCATTACTGTAGCAAAAGTAAAAAAAATCTTAATTCACAAATAATCAAAACAATTAAAAAATGGACAAAGGATACCTGCTGAACACCTCATATTTTTATGATACAGCAGTCCAGTTGCATTTTAAGCTGGTTTAGAAACACATTCCCTGTCTAAGAAAGACAGTAGTTGTAAATTTGCCTGCCATTCTCAACAACAGTTTGCCTTATGCTGAAAAAAATTATATCCACATGTACTAAATGCACAGTGTTCAAGATCCCAGCAATAAAGAAAATGTATTTTGGAACTGGACACAGCTGCTTGTTTCTGTAGTAACTCTGATTCCTATCACTTGACTACTCAACAGTATAATAAAATCCTGCAGTGACATTCATTTCTATCTAGAAGGATCAACACAGCAGTTGGGTGTAGGGTCATCTCCAGAGAATTTCTCTGTGCTTCAATTAACCAGCCCACTTCACAAAGCACAATATCAAGGAACAGAGAAGGCATAAAGACACCTACATATTCTTGTTTCACTGAAAATCCTTTCAAAAACATCAGACAATAGAATTGTTGACCGTGTCAATTTCCATGGAAAAAGATGCTTATCATTTAGAAAGCTACCACTGAACAAATACCCAAAGATTCCACAGTAAGTGGGATATTAAAGACCAAAAGCTAGAGTATTTGGCTGCATACAATCAAATCTATAAAGAAAATTACAACAGAAAATATACTAGCACAAGGTGTCTGTCAGGCAGTGTTTGGCAGCTCCCGTGAGACTGCAGAACAATACCTGAATGAATGAAGAGGGCTTTGAACAAAAAACTATCCTCTGAGCCACCCTGGGCACCCTCAGTCATCTGCTTTGTCCCACCCTGGTATCAGGTACAACAGATCTACAGATACTGCACTATAAGGAGCACCACTGCCCAAAAACATACACACAATTCTACCCATCATTCTGATGCCAAAGCAACCAACTCAAACTTTTTACAGCAAAGCAAGTCAGGGTTTAAGAGCAAAAACACAAAGCACAAGGTGAAATGTTCTTTTAAGAACACCAGAGGATAGGGACACAGCACTCCTAATTAAAAATGCTTGCATGCTTGAGTAGTTTTCAAATGAGTTTCTAGATTAAAATGTCACACAACAAAAAACACTTTACACTTTTATAATTTCTTATTCACAGTTCCAAAATAGTTCTTAAAAAGTAAAAATAATTAATAGTATTCAGCCTTTGAATCTATTCAGGAGAGGATATCAAATGCAATATTATTTCCCCCAATGAGGCTTTTTTTCTGGCTGAAGTATTTCCTCCTCGCAGTTGGGCAGTTGTGTTAGTCTCTCTGGCAGCTGTGCTCAGGCTGCAGCCTCTCTGCTCTGCACAAAGCCACATTTCCCTGTTCCCAGGTCTGCACCTCTTGTGCTTCACACAGGCTCCCTCAGTGACTCGGCTGGCACCGAGCTCTGCGCACGCTCGCTCGGCTGAGCAGATGTCACCAGAGTTCCCTTCTGCACACAACAAGTGTGTGTGTAGGGGGGGAATAATGTTCTCAGCATAAGAGCACAAATGCTACTAGAAGATTTTTATAAGCCTTTCTACTGCCCTTTGCATCCAAAGAAACAAACAATTTGCAAAGAGAGATTTCAAGAAAGTACTAAATGTTCCAGTTAAGGTTCAAGTGTTGAACAGATTTTCTCAGGAATTATTCAACATATGAATATTAAGAGCTTTCAAATCCTAACAAAGGCTGTAATGTGAAAATAGTACTTTAAACAGATGGAAAAAAAATTAAAATAATTTATTAAGACATATCTGACAAAGCTTTGGAATATACATCTGGGTGTTCATGTGTCATACCAACTGCCTATGATAACCAGTGCTTTATCAGTTACATTTAAATTAAAATTCTTGTTAGGATCACTAAAGTAATTAGCTGTGTTTATGCAGAAACACCAGTGAACTCTGTCACAACTTCTATAACATATGCAGGAGTTCTGCTTTTAACACCATACAGTCTCCTCATCCTGCAAAAAGCAAGGGTGGATAGGAAAACTTTTTTAGTTTCAAATTTGGCACCAAATCCCACCCAAAGCAAGCACTAGTAGATGCCAGTGCTTCCCAAGTCCCAGCCTCTGTAAGCAGTGGCAGACATAGTGCCTTGCCCTTATGATTTCAAAAAAGCAAATAAAGGTAATTAAGAAGGCACAGTAATTTTGAAGCTGCAATGGAAGCAAAAAGCCAGAAAGCATTTGGGAAGGAATACAGTGGTAGTGGAGCATTTCAGTGTGCTGGAAAGCCTGCTTCCCACCAAGAAAATCTCTGTCCATCACTGGACAGAGATTTTCGTATTACCACCCTGTTCTGCTCCATACCTATCTATGTTTAACAGAGGTATATAGGTGACTGTATCTTGTAGGGATAGCAAAGCACATTGCTACTCATATTGCTAATATTTCTTTCTTCCCTTTGTGTATGCAGGCAAACGTATAAAACATCCAAGGAGTAACAGCAAAAAATATGTATTTGCTCCTACAGTGATTCATACAATCAATTTCCATTACATGGCTAAAGCTTCCCAAAATACTTAAACTTATCCTAAATACTACAAAGGAAGTATTACACCTCTGATCCACTGGAAAGAAAAGACATATAGAATATGTTTGGAGAAACTCAGCTGGTGATATTCTGTCCCAACAACCAATATGACTATTTTCTCCTAGGATTTATCTTGCTGGTAGAGAAGCAAATACAATAAAGAAGTAGTAAAGTAAAGTAATGTATTTGACACACTGAAAAGTGGGTGCATGCAACATTCACCACCAATTCTGAAACATCTCAGAATAATATCCGAATATCTTCATGGAAACTTCAGGCAGCCCTGAGCACTCTCTTCTCCCTGGTAACTCAGACTCTACCCAAAATATCCCTACTACCACAGTGCTCAATGCATCAATTGCCTGACTTCTTTAAAGTGCTGACCATCAAGCCACCAGCAAGCAAGCCTCTGGTGTAATTTCTTCAGCATGGAACACACCCCTCACAGAAATCCTAACTAACCTTTCCTGTGACAATGGCTAAAAAAACCTTTCCAGAAGTACTTTATGGTTTAGCTGCTTCTCACCCTTCTCCATCTTCTTCTTCTTCCCTTTCTTTTTTAAGAGGTAGCCTGGAAATTTAGCTTTCTTTAAGAGCTATAGTTGTGTAAGTAACAGCAATTTGTATTTCTACAGTTGAGAAGTTCTATCCATTATTTTAAACTGTAAATGTTTTAACTAAAAATCTCTACTTAATTTTTTCCTACCCAAGTATAGTTTATGCATGCTTCTAACAATTACTGTAAACAGGGTAGAGAGAATTAATGGGATAAAATGCAGATGTATCAGTCTAGCTTTTATAAATAAAGCAGTAGGAAGAAAATCAGCCATGGCATTTTGAGCATATTCAAATGCTTTTATTTTAAAGAAGGGTTATTACTAGAAAATTGCAACCACTTCTATGAAAACTGTGAAGACACACACACTAAATTATACAACAACATTTTGCAAAAACCTTTGAGAGTCCTCTCTACTTGGAAGTGTATTTAAACTTGCTAGTTCTAAACATGCTTCTGACAAGAGTCATCTTGCCCAGAACTAGAACTGGCAAATAAGGGATTTCAATATTAGACACTAACATGCTCATTTCCCACCTGATTGAACATAAAAATTTGCTGGACAAACATTAACCATTTAAGCTTACTAGGCATCTTTCAAGTCTCATGTAGAAAAATAAGCAAATCATGCTATGTAATAACTTGTTAAAGGTACCCTGATATCCACTGTACTATTTTCTCCCCTAAAAATAGGACCATGTCCCTAAAAATGAATTCTGTAACCACCTTGAAATGGAGGCAGAAAAAATTCCAGCCTTTATATCAGAATGTAAATAGTCACACAAAGAGAAAGCAGTTTCTTTAATGGCAAAGTAGCGGAGAAGCTGTAGGTGGTAAACATTAGAACCCTTTTTCACACTGTGACAAACTGGATTGCAATATGTTGAGAATTTGAAGAAAGACAACAGTAAGAACTCTGTTCCCTTAAAGTTGGTCCATTTAACTGTTGTCTGATGTTACTACTTCGAGATATTTCTCTCAAAACTAGGCAGATAGTTCATCCAGGCAAAACTGACATTTCACTTTGTCTTCCTTGTGGATGTTAAAGAAGAGATTTGTCCATAATAGGGCCTATACAGAAGGTCATCCTTTGGTCCATAGAAGAAATAAAGTATGCATCCAGTTTGACAAGTAGAACTTTTTGGTCCATAGAAGAAATAAAGTATGCATCCAGTTTGACAAGTAAGCTGAAGGGCAGGCTACAGAACTTAGGCATTGTTAAAAGCAGTATGATTTGCAATGAAATGCTTCTTGTAAGGCAAAAGGAGGTAGAAAGTAGCCCTTAAGAAAAAAAAAAGTTTATCTTCAGTTCTGTAAATTAACTTCATTGGACACTGAAGTTGCAGTGAAATTCCCAGACATACTAAATATCCCAGAGAACACACCAATCAGCCTGCTGAGCAACCTGAGAGAGACTAAGTCCAACCAGTAGGACACACATTTTCACCAGCAGAGACTATGACAGACCAAATTCTTATATAGTTTACAATGAAATACTTGTGATCTAGTGTGACCATTGTACTGGCCTCACTGAGAGCTGACCTGGATTAAGCGAGACCTTTTGAGATCATTTGGTCCGACCTTCTGTTGAAAACAAGTTCTTCCACTTTATTATTGATTCTTGGAGAGCCTATCAAAGAACATCTCAAACATTTCCAGCAAAGAAGCCTCTGCCATTTCTTACGGGTGAAACTCACAGTGGTGAGTTTTGTTCTTCAGTCTGAATGGAATTTCCTCTGGAGAAGCTAATGTCCACTGGTTCTCATCCTGCCACCTGCAATCTTATAAAGAATATATCCCAGATTTCCCTCTAACACCATCCAGATATCAGAAGAATGTTATTAGATACTATCTGAGCCTTCTTTCCATTAAAACATTTATTTTCTCACATTTTCTTAACCTTTAAACAAAGGTTATATCCTGTTTTCAATCTCTGTCTTGAACTGCAGGAAACAAATCTGGACACACTACTGTAGTGATTACTGAGCACACTGGATTCAAGGTGATGACATTACCAGATCCCAGCCTGTACTGGTGCTGGGGATTACTTCCATCCAGATAGAGAATTTTATATGCATCTCCTGTAAATCTCATTCAGCCTGCCACTGCCTCTCTGAGTGGTGGCTTAAGTACCCACCTCTCCATCCATTTCAGTGCCAATTTCCAGTTTGTTGAAGGTGGATTCAGTTCCATGATGTAGATTGTTTATAAATACATTTACAGTGTTGGCCATACTACCAACATTTTTGGGAACTCCACATTACAACCTGTCTGACTTGGAGTCATTACCCCCACTGTTTGAACTGGAGCTGCTTTTAGCCCTATCTTGTGTTTCATCTCTCCGGTTTCTCACTTTTTCAATAAAAAAATTTGAGGTAGACTCTGACAAACACCTTGCTAAAATAAAAGGTAGATGACCCTCATCCTTTATTCTTGGATTTCTGCTTGCCACTAATTTACAAATTTCTTGACATCTTCTGCCATTTGGAGCACTAGTCTTGCTTTTGCTTCCCCAAGAGAACCTCTGCATGTCCAAGAAGTACCTATGTATTTCTTTCTGGGAATTGTTTTGCCCCCTACTTGAGTTCTCTCAGTAGCACATTTAAATAAGACTGTTTAAAAACATTTAAGTGCTTGTTTTTATGTCTATTCCTATTCCCACTTAGGAGAATGGACTACTCTTGTACTGCAGGAAGGCTGTCTCTGAAAATATCTCAGTACTCTTCCAAGCAGCAACTTCATTCTCCAAGGAAGTCTCCCACAAGATCTTTATGAGGAGTTCCCTGGTCAAGATGAGCAATATGTACATGCCAAATTAATTCATTAGGTGATAGGAAGGTAGATACCAAAAGACAAAATATTGTACTTGAATTCATAAAATTCCAAGGAAAGAGTAAATATTTGTCCACATTTAAGTCCCAAGCACTATATTTTTTGATAAATCAAAATGCAATCAAATCCCAATGAGAGAGAAGTCACCTTAAAAAAAGCATGCCAAAGGCCTCTAAGTTTTAAATGAAGAAAATATACACAAAAAGATAACTTGATCTGGATGTCCTCTCTTTGTAAGCTATTCATCTTCAGTCAGATCATTTTAGATCAGTAAGAAATGTCACTACAAAATAATAAATCTAAGCAATTGTTTGAGTGACAGCCAAGCAGTCATACATTAATTTTAGACATAATAGGATATTAATCATTTAAAGCATGTTAACATTAATAAGCTATTTTTTAATAAATTTAATTAAATTGAAAGAGAAACATGGTGAAGAAAAAAAAAATCATTATTTTCTTACTCTCCCCAAAGGTTTCTTTTACAAAAATTCAGAAAGAAACCTTTGTCTTCTTCAAATGATAAAGCTTTTCATCAGGACACAATACACAAAGGCAGAACTTCTGTTAAACAGTGCTCTCTTGTGGTTCTGTGCATCAGTGAAAGACTAAATCATTGTATAAAGATAAAGGTAGTCACAATCTGAAATTTCTTGCCAAGTCTAACTTAAAATTAATCCCTCAGACCTGGATTTCATTTGCTTCTGCATTTAATTTTTCTAGCATGTCAATAACCTCATATTTAAAGAACACCTATAGATACTGTATCCAAAGCAAAGTAAGTAATAAATTTAAATATATATAAAACAAAAATTTTGACCTTGATCTTTAACTGGAATTCACAATTGACAATATTTGCAATACTGAGAATATGAGAGCAGTTAATGCATCAATTCTCAGAAATTCTATTGGCAGAATTTCTGTATCTCATGGGACATACTCAAATATGTAGCCCAGACCTCGCAGCTTCAATAAAATATAGCCCAATTTTAAAAATAAAAATCTTACATTCACTTGCTGGGAACAATGTTTAGACTGCTCCCCATGTCCATTTTTTCCTACAATATAGTGTAAAGAACAAGCTACTCATTATCCTGTGTAAGTAAAACATTTAAAATTAACAGCAATAATTAACCCAAATTACTAGTTATAATAAAGTGATACCACCTTCTCATATTTGAATATATAAAGTACTCATCCAAAAGAACAAAAGGATGCTTACATGACCAATTTATATGAGAAGTTGGTTTTACCTTTTCAAAATACAGCAGCTACTTTGGTTATAAAGTTTAAAAACGAATGCATCATTCAATCTCTATAGTTATTTTCTAGCTAAATTTTTTTAAAATAAATTATTTCACTTTTATTTTCCATTTATTTCAAGCCTCATCATATATTAACAACAAGGTTATCAAGGTTATGGTGCCTGTACTTTCTAAGAGGAGTGAAGCAAATCTATTCTGACCTGTTCATTCCTATCAAAGCTGTTGGATTTCACAATATCAGATGTAGGTCTGGCTTGGGCTCGTGCGAGTTCCTGGGGAGCGCTCTGAGAGTTCGGCATGGGCGGCAAAGGAGCTCTCCGCTTCTTTGGCATCTCAGCTGGCAGAGTGTTTGAGTCGTACTGCTTGCTGACAGTGTTAGATCTCGTGATAAATGTTGGCCTTGGCTTGCTCATCAATGGAGTTGCTGGGGCACTGGCAGCCTTGAGGTGTGGGAAATAAAAATAAACCCAAGTTGTATATATTTTGCGGGAAATAATCAACAGTATTAATTGACCAATCTCAATATGTTTCTACAAGTTTTCCTTATACAAAGTTACACCTTACTTGTTCTCTTTTCTTCTTGTTCCGTTGAAAAAAGCTGAAAAATCCTTTGTTTTCTTTCTCCTTCAGAACATCTATGTTTTCAGATTGGTAGGAGCCTGAAACAGAGAACAATAGTTCTAGAAGTTATTTCATAAAGAGATTATTTGTCTGCATTCTTACTATTTCACCATGTGATAAACCTCCTGCAAATATACACAAAACATATCAGAAATCACCTATATTAACATTTTTTCTAGGTGCTGCAAAATGAACAGTTTGCCTATCACCCATGTTCTTCCTCTCCTTCTCAGAACTCAGGGCAGATGAGTTTCAGCTGGTCTTAATACCTGCACTTAATCCAGCCCACCCCACTTGTCATATGCTATGGATCATACCACAAAGGTAGTAGAAGGGGAAAAGAGCATCAGACTTCTCAGCTCTCCATTCCTACTGGCTTACATTTATGGCAAAGTGTGAAGTGGGACAAGCCAGGCCCCAGCCTGCACACGGTGTAACTATGGAGAAAGATCACCCAAACACTCAATCAAGTGCACACATAACTGCATGGCAGCCATAGTAAAAGATAAAAAAGATAGTCAAATCTAGTCTAATCATCTTGAGGTATTTATCCTCCTTAAATTGCTTTATTCATGCAGAGGATTTGTATATTTCATGACTGACTTTTTTTAAAATTTACTAGAGTGAGCTTTCTTAAAGAAATCCCATTGAATGTACATGTAATGAGCAACAGAAATCAGCAAGTCTTGTAAAAGTATCAATATGACCCTATACCGAATAAATTAATCTAGGGTAAAACTATACAAAAATACTTTTTATATACCTCTGTATATCAAATTTTGTACTATCATTGCAATATGCATTTAAGATAGGACAGAGATATTACTCATGTCACAGTTAAGCAAATGCTGTAATAGGAGCAGGTGCTAATGGGCTCTAAGTGCTAAGTTTCACTGCCTATTTCAGTAAATCATACCTTGAAAAGATGGTAAATTTAAATCAACTGGTGATGCAGCTACAGAAAGACAAAAAGAAAGACAGAAAATGTGAATCTGAATGAAGGATGTAGTGACAACGTACAAACACAACAAGCCAAGCTGAATCTTCAATATCAGGGCAAATTAATTGGGTTCTTTGCAGAAGTAAAAGAATGGACATCTTTACCACCTCATACTTAAATTATTCAAGAACTTCAGCCTGAAGACATACAACACAAAACTGCATGTGTGTACATAAGTAGGGAGGTTCCACTCAAATTTCTGAAGCAATGAGAAAAATCAGTATGTAGAATAGTTTGCTCTGGTTTGGATGGTTAGGCAGTCCAAACTTGGAAAACAAAAAGAAATGTATAATTAAAATATAATATTAATAAAATAAAATTGGAATTTGAATTCTATTAAGTAAAAGATACACCTTACCATTTACTTTAATAAAGACAATGGAAAATTCACAGCTTTGAACCTTCTTGTAAAATTGAAATGCTGAACTACTTCATATTAAGAGAACTGAAAAATACCTGAATTTCCTAGTAGGGCACTGCTGTTTAGAAAGCATATATGCCCTGGTATGCCCTCCTAAGGATTTTTGGGTGTTGCTTCAAGTGAAACATACATCATATCATGCAAAAAGCAACTTTTCCAATGTGTAGATGAAAGCAGTAAATAACCAGACTAAAAAACAAATAATGCCCTTGGGAGCACACGTAGTCAAAGTAACATGTTTAGACAAGTTAAAATATGTTGGTTTCCAGTGTGGAAAAGTATTTAATTTTTGTTTTCTCTATAGAAAAGTGAAATATTGTCCAAATCTACCATTGACCTTTAGCAAGTAAACTGAGAGAACTCTTGAAACTGTAATCACCAAAGCCCCAACAAGCCCCACAAGTTTTACATAGAAATTAAATCAAGCAAATAAAACAGTGGTCAGTACCAGGAGCAAGTCAATCAATATTATTGCTTTCTACACTGAGGTAAAATTTCCTGCGAGAAATGTCTGAAATGGAACAAGCCACACTGTACAGATTTTTTAATTACAGTATAGTAAACCTGTCACCTCTCCAGATGAAGTTAGAATCTGGCCTAGAAATATCTGTACAAATATTAGAAAGTTAGTACATTGTGTCCCTGTTGGACTGGAATTAAAAAGATAATTACTATACCTTCACAATTTATAAAATTACCAAGCAGTACTCAGAAATATACATAAAGACCGTTAAAATACTCTAATGCTTTGAAAATTTTTAATTGTTTTATAGAAACTAGTTTTCTCTAACATTTCTGTTCTTTTCTGGTCATCATGATATCATGTAGGAGCCAAGGGGAATAGGGTGTTGTTGAAATTTTTGAGGAAGGCATGAGGGTAGAAAGCAAAGAAGGCTTTATGTTTAAGTGAGGATTTGTACTCAGTTAACTCTGCTGGTAGTGAACACTTGGTTAGAAAATAAAATTCTTATATAGCACTTCTGTAAACAAAAGTCCAGGTACAAATGAGTCAGTTTCAGTTTTGTGAAGACCAATGAGATACAAATTTCTAGAAAATATTTTCATAAGTAAAAAACCCAACAACAATTATTATCTTTTATATAACAGCAATTTACAAAAGTTATCTTACCTTGACTGACGTCCATGGCATATAGTTCTCGTAGTCCGAGCTCATTAAGAGATTTTGTCATATCAAGGGGTTCTTGCGACTGGTAACTCTTCAGTAGCAGCGTTTGTGAAGGATCAAACTCACATTTGCTACAGATAATTGGTACCAGTTCTTGAAGGGGTGAATGTGGACTAACTCTTACTACTGTTTTCTGTGTCTTCTTGTAGTTTATCACTACCCTTACTGTTTGCTAAAGAGAAGAAAATGCCAATAAATACCAGCACCAATTCCAACATCTTTACAACAGCCTCACAGTAATCACCAGAATTCCACTTATAGCCAACTTGACCAGTGCTGCAGCTTCAGAAATATTACATAAGAAACTAAGAACTATTTTGCTACTCCCTCCCACTCGAGAAAAGGACCCGTGAAGCGGACTGCTTTCTCCTTCAGCAGTGCCATTTGCCTGTGCAGCAGGATGTGTGCCTAGAGGGTTCCCCTGGGCAGCTGTGGAGCTCAGGTGATGAGCCACAAGCCACTGCCTGTGAACACGTGTGTAGGAGGGAAGCAGAAGGGCAGAAGAGCTCTCCTGGCCCTCTGTAAGTGCTTTAGGTAAATTAAAAGTCAGTATTCTTCTACATAGCAGAACGACAAAGGTGGAAGGAAAGATTTAGGCAACACCCAGAAAATGGTTTAGTACTTCTTAAAGCTCCTCCCTCTTCAGGGTATATAAAAAAAGCCGAGAGAGAACAGTATGTATTGAAGGGAGATGAACATACAATCAGAAGGGTACATATATCACAGCATGACAGATGGTACAAGATGTTGATTCTCAGTTTGTTCAAGGCTGTACTCAGCCACACTTCATCTGCAGAATTTTTCAAAACGCCGATAAAGCATGGGATTTTAAATAATTTTGTGATATTTCCTTCTTTCAGCAGCAAAGATGTTTGCTGCAACAAATTGAGATGCATTTTACCTAAGAGAAGCTTATCAAAAACAGACTAAAGCATTTTACAGAGCTTCTATGGTGAGAAGATGAAAGACAACAGGAAACACTGAAACGAGAGGATGAGCTGAATTTGTTGAGTACAGCAGTAATTCTAATTTCTCAATATGCTTAATTTTAGTTCTCACCTCTGGTATAACTGGAGCAGGTTTCTTCTTATCCATTTGTTTCGCCTTTACAATCACCTTTTCCACTTCAAGCATTCCCACTGGTGTGTTGGGTTTGAATTTAATCTGGCTATTTTCTGCTGATACCAACTCTATGGTATAACTTGATGGATTTAAATGATACTGTGCACAGAGAAAGATCAGCAAGTCCATCATGGGCTTCCTGTAAAAGACAAATGGAACTGTCACAACAGATGACAATTAAGCAGGCTATAACAAGACATGCTGCTAAACATTTAATTTAAGTCATCCTTTCCCTTCTAGGACTAAATAACTACTGCTAGACACCAACTTTAAATATCTTTGAGCTTTAAAAAACATAATTTAAAAAAAAAAAAGCCAACCTTCAAAAAAGCCACTAAAAAGAGAATGAAAACAGTTTGCACAAAATTATGCCAAATACTGGAACAGAGTGGGAACTCCTTGTTGTGTGAAGCTTTTCCTGAGGTCAACAGGCACATGTGGATTAGTTACCCCATTTGACATTTAGCAGGAACTTTAACAGTGGTGATAAATACTCTGTTACTCATTAAGAACAGTTCTTTTGCAAAGTTTGGCATTTTTATTTCCATTTTGAGTTACAAGGGACTTTATTTTCAGGAGGCCTGTACATGAGCCACTCGGAAGATGCAGGAGAAATAAAGTTTGAGAAAGTCACATTTTAAGCAGGTCTTGCATTAGGGATTCCAGAATTATCTAGGTGCTTAATACTAACAGTGAGAAATAAGCTAAATGACAATATAGTAGCAAATGTCATTTCTTGAGAAGTTCTGCGTGATAAGATGTCCTTCCCACAATGAAGAATGGCCAACAGAATTTGTCAGAAGTAGTCAGCACCTGTATGTCCTTGTGCCCCCAGTGCTTAATGAAGAACATGCAGAACAGAGTATTAAGATAGACTGAGTATTTCCAGTTTCTACTGAAATACATTTAATAAAGTACTATAAACAGAAATGCTATAGATGTTTAAATAGACCAAAAGTAAGGAGAATGTCCTAACTTTGCATGTTATGGAACTGAATCAGGTTATAGCACTATCAGATCATTCCTCAATAATTATTTTTGAGTTGGGTAAGGACAATTTCATTGTGACACCCTCTGAATCTTTCAGTTACAGCTATGAACAAGGAAATCCATCACCTGCTCTGTCTCACAAGGATATTGTGAAAATAAAAGTCTGTGAAGCAATCAAATGGTATGTTGAAAAAAATGCTGAAGTGTCTCTGAGAAAATTAAAAGAGGGTTTGGCTGGTATGGCTTTATCAGAAATCTTAAATTCTAGATGTAATCTCATAACAGAGTCAAGCATTCTGGTAGCACAGCCAAATGTGGAATTTAAGATTTCCGATAAAGCCATACCAGCCAAACCCTGTATTAATACATACCATTTGATTGCTTCCAGTGTGTGAAAAAGCAGTTACCACATGGTCTGAAGAGGTATAGGAGAATATAAAACATTCATGCTTTCATCTAGATGATATGTAACAACCTAAAGAATACCATGAGAAATGCAGAATAATAACTGCTCCTCCCTCTTCACATTGCTAAACCAGTAAGTTTATTTCAATGCATCATCTCCTGTATATATATATATAGCACAGCCTCGTTCATTTACAAGACAGAGGATGGAATACTCCATTTCTTGTACTTCTAATCCCTAATAAAACAAGTACATCCATCCCACCGTAAGAAGAAAAGGGCTGCAAATGCGAATCTCATCATTCCCCCATCTCACCGGGGGCAGAGCAGGGCAGGACCAGGGAGGAGGAAGCCAGAGGAGGCTGCAAACCCCACTTCTGTAGTGACCCTTCTGGTTACCAGTTTATCCAATAAGTTACTCATTACCTTTCTTCTGGTGAATTTTTATACACTGACTGTCTTTAAAAGCTGCCCTTCAGTTACTGGAGGGGAGTAAGAATATCAAAGATGACCAGAGCAAGAACTGACATGCAAGGATCCCAGAAAGCCATCCTATAGAAATGCACCACAGCGACAGGGGCACACCCTCATGTTAATCAGTCACACTGAGTGACTGACAAGTGAGAATGATAAGTGAGAAACAGCTGCTCACAAACAACAGGCACATGCAAATTAGTACACTAGAACAGTGATTCAGTGCAAATCTGCTTTCCAACGGTGCTTCCAGAAACAAACTGTTTGACAGGAGGATGATGGACTTTTAGGACCCCACTGAAGGCAAGATATCTTCTTCAACAACTGCTTTAGAAAGATATTCCTTCAGTGATGAAAAATAAATCCAAAAAAGCTTTTCTTGTAACCACAAGAAAAAGTCCAAAACTTGTAAAACTCCTTTTTCCTAAAGCCTTCAAGAATTATAGGTAGAAGAATACATATATCACAGTACATTTAACAGCTTCCCTAATTAATATTTAGCAAAGCACCAAGAAGAGGCCGTCAGCTACCTCAGAGTACATCATCTGCTTGTCTCCTTTATCTAACTTCAGTAAAATATTTATTTGCAACTTAACTTCATCAAATTACTCTAGGTTTTCTGGAAATTTCTGAGTGTAAATGTACTTTGACATATTCTGACTTCTGCATAATGAGGATTTTTATATCACTAACACCTTGCTTTGTGCTACGTAGCTCTTGCTACCCACTATGCCAAAGCAGGGAGCAAACCAACCCAACTTAATCTGAAAAAGAAAAGTTTCTTCTAGTGGACTATGTAATTTGAGGACACAGCTGTTAAAACTCACCATTTATCTTTTTCTACTATGAGATTTAAAAGGTGTTCTCTCCTTGGGACCTTCAGAGCTGCTCACCTCCAGTTACGAATGAGGAAAGCAGCAAAGTAACAATTTGTCTATGTCATTTCTAGAGGGATCACTTTGCTCACAAGATATGACTATAAAGACAGAGCAAAGCTAGAACAATAGATAGTTTGAAATCTATTTGCAGTGGACTGCAGATCCTGCACATCTCCCCTCAGTCTGAGATGAGCAGTGCTAATACTTGTTCTTATTTGCAAAACAGTCACTTATAAATCAATCACAGACAGCATCTTGATTGAAAAATCCTGTAGATTAACTGTGGGATAATAGAACTGGTTGGGAAACAAGTGCAATTCCTGATAAGCCTGTAAGGCCTGTCTTGAAAACTGAGTTCTTATAACTGAGTAATTATACACAATGTAATCTGACCAAGTGAAAATAGATGCAACGTTCCTCTCTTGCACTTTGTTCTGAGCAAAGCATGAGAGAGGGCTCATGGTACTCATCAGTGTGCAAAAAGGGAGCAAAAAGAACAAGAAGCTCTTGACAGCGTACACACGGAGCCTTAATGCCTAAGAAGGTGTAAAAACAGTGGAAGACATCATATTTACAAACTGCAATATTCCTTGCTTTAAATGTGCTGAAAAAACCAGCATAAAGCATCAAGTACTTACATTATCTCAGAAAATTTCTTCTGAGAAATAAAATCTCACATTTATGTTATCCTGAAAATCAGAGCAGGGGGAGGTGTAAAAAGACCCACTGCAGCTCTGGTGAACAAGCTGATATTTGATGTCTAAGCAACAACCTCATGAACTCCAGCAAATGACAGTGTGCAAACAGACTCAAGCCAGATTTCATCTCTCACTGAGAAGGAGGTATAAGCACACATTTATAGCACCTGGTTTGAATGAATAAATAAGTCAGCCTGCTTGGTTTCAGTAGGAGAGACATGGGCTATACAATAACACAATGACAATATATAAATAGGTTGTCTTATTTCAGCTTAGGATAGCAACTAACCGGCATCCAAATTGCTGTGATCAATACACAGCCTCGCACAGGACCCTTCATAGCAGACTTACATTTTAGGTCCCAAGATTTATGATTTCAGCTCACCAGTAAATGTTCAGGTCTTTCTGAAGAAAAGGTGACTTGAGAGTTAAATGTGCAATCTATCCTACCAATTAACAGTCTGAAATATGCATTTCAAACTAAAACCAGCTTAAGCAAAACATAATTGTTAAAAGAAATCCAAAGCTGTAGCTATAATTTTTTTTTTTGAAGCATTACAGATTTTGGCTGAAGCAATGACATGTTTTTTGATGACTGCTGGTAGTCTACAGGTAGCAGTGCTGAGTAATGCTGAACACAACTTTGTAGCCAAATAGATTGAACAAATTCATCTTTAAAAAGCAAAACTTACGTGGGAAAATTCACTAAATCGTACAAATTGATATTATATAGAGATTCTGAGTGACTAGAAAAAACAACAGATGTGGCTACACATACTGACAGGTATCATACAGAATTCCTGAATCTTAAAAAAAACAAGTCTTTCTGAAATGGTAGGTCAATGTATAAAGATTATGTTTCCATATCTACCCAAAAATCATAGATGAATAACAGAATCATTTAGGTTGAAAAAGACCTTTAAGATCATTAAGTCATTAACCAAACACTGCAAAGTCCACCACTAAACCACGTCCTTAAGTACCACATCTACACATCTTTTAAATACCTCCAGGGATGGCAACTAATTCACTTCCCTAGGCTGCCTGTTCCAATGCTTCCTTTCCATGAAGAAATTTTTCCTAATATGCAATCTAAAGCTCCCCTTAGGCCATTTCCTCTTGTCCTATCACTTGTTACTTCTGAGAACAGAACCCCCACCTGGCTACAACCTCCTTTCAGGTAGCTGCAGAGAGCTACAAGGTCCCTCCTGAGCCTTTTCTCCAGGCTACACAGCCCCAGCTCCCTCGGTAACCCCAACCCTCCTAAGACCTGTGATCCTGACACCTCATTTTGCTCCTCTTCTTTGCACACACTTTATGTTCAAGCTTACACAAATCATGCATTTTACCAAACGACTATAACTTGGATGAAGGTTGAAGTAAACTTGAGCAAAACCAGGAAAATTAAACAAAAATGTCATTCTGTGTAACATACCTCCCGTTAACTGTAGTGTACTTGATCACATCTCCTGGCAGGACCACTGATAACTCAATATCTTTATCAATTACATTCTCTTTCTGTTCCATGATGAGGTTGGTTGGCTCTGTGTTATCAAACGGAGAAACAGCAATGGATTTTGTTTCAGGTGGAGGAGGTGGTGCTTTAGATTTTCTTCTGAAATAAAGAGGTAAAAATTAAAAATCAAATATGCATTTACACATATGATTCTAAACTGGCAAACTAACAAGCCTCAAAAGAGAAACGAATGACACTTTATTCTTTCCTAAAGTAATATATGCAACAAAGGGGATAAGAGAATATCTTAAATAGACTATCACTGGTGACAGAAGACAAAACAGGCTAAGGTATCCATCACAAAAAAAAAAAAAATAAAAAAATTACCCAATAAACATCAATCAAAGATTTCTTTAATGTACCATAAAGACTAAATTAGCTGATTGTTTTTTTTTCCCTTGGGTTATGCAAAGACCCTATTTGTGCATTCTCCAAAGAGATTTACTGGATTAGTATAAACAGAAATATTGTACTATGTGGTATGAAGCCAAATGTACTACCAGTGTGCTTAATACAGGATAGATACTGGACCAAATAATGGCACTTTTCCTCCTCAAATTTTTCCTTTGGTTATTAAAATTATTCAAAGAAATCCTACCGGTTCTACAGTATTTAACTTCTATACAATAATAAACTAAAAGTATAACCAATTTTTACTGTGTTGTAATATTTCACTCACAATATGCTTTCATATATTCTTCTCAACCTATGCTAATCCCCGGTTTTAATTTTTTTCTATACCCTTTCCCATGTTAGTGACCAGTTTACTCTTGAATACAAGGACTGACCACTAAATAAGCTGCACTTATTTCACTTAAAAAAATTAAAAAACAGCATAAACCCCTCTATATATCTTAATATATGTATGTTACAGTAAATTCTGAATGCAGGACTCTCATGTTCTACAACATCTAGTCCAATATGTCCCTTTATTTCAATAACTCCCCACATTAACCAATATATTCAGAAGGAAAATATACTATTATTGAGAATTTTACCATTAGAAACAAAACCAAAACACAGTCAAGATGCATTACCTCATAAAAGCTTTTGAATTTCTTATAAACATTCTTGAATGGAGCGACATTACCAGAAAGTTAAAATACCTTTCAATATAATACACAAAGGTTCCAAAAATATGCTCATCATTTAGATGGAGCTACACCAAAGTTTGTTTACTTTAAACCTAAGGAAAGAAATTAACCCCTATAACTGTCCTACAGAATTAAAACAAAAAAAACTAGCATATGACTAGAAACACACACCTCTCTTGAGAAAACAAAGTTTAAAGGCACTCACAATGAAGAACAAACAAGGTCCACAGCAGCACTGCAAAAAACAACTGTAACAAGGCTTCACATGACTGATCTGTTGCTGAAAGTGCTTAGAGTTTTGAACTTCAGAACTCTGCTGAATAATTAACTATTCACAGCCCCTCCGAGCTAATCGGGAGTACTCACAGGCCTCCAAAAACGTTGAATGAGGATCCACATTCAAAATTTTTACCTCCTCTCTCAATGTTTTAAATTAGTTTGGTGTGTTCTATACACCAAACATGAGCTGAAAATTTGACTTTGGTCTCTACAGCAGCTTGCCTGGGCTGTTTGAGGATAACATGAACATTGCAAAATGTGTAAATCAAACTTCTTTGTATTCATCTCCAGCTTCTTTGGGGGTTTTCTTGCAAGGTTTTTAGTTTTCATATAACCAAATATAAATTATTAGCTAGTATAGAGCATCAGTAGAACTACTAGAAATAAATAAAATCCCCAAACCATAAAAACTTACCCTATAACATTAATACCAAAAACCCCAAAGTGAACTAGTACTGCTTGTCCTCCCTTCTTTGCTCTTTCATACATCTTTAACTTCAAATGACTGTTAAAAGCTATTAATCACAGAATTTAATCTTTGAAGTGTCACAGAAAAATTTCTTTTCTAATGCTAGTGGCGTCTATTTTCCACTAGGTAAGCAAATGCAATTTTATCACTGGAACTCTACCACCACCAGAGTGCTTAACAAGACACAAAAATAAATGTGGTTTATTCATACAATGTCTAACTTAGAGAGCTAAAACTGACCAAATACTCTCATGAAAACACATGTGGAACAGTTGAAGTTCCACATATTTATGAAGGACACACACACACACACACACACAGAGAGTCAGGCATCTGATAAGGTCACTGAAGTCTTGTGTCCCCCACTGCAGCACCACCTACCCCACCCATTTCTAGAAAATGTCAATGTGTTTATGGTTAGTTAGTTATGCTTACCTGTCCCACCCCACACAAAGGAGGAAAAATCCCAAGTGTACTTTCTCAGAAGTCATGCCAAGTTTTTGGCAACCTCTTATTAAACAACTGGGATCACAATGCTTTCACTTTCTGTTTCCAGATGCCACGTTGTTTTTTTCTTCTTCAGTTCTCACTAATTCTCTCATCTCTCCTTTTCAGCCCAAAGCATTTGCATTTGGTCTCATGGTTTTTTCCTTATTTCAGCTTGTGTTCCTACCTTATTGGGGAGCATCTGCCTGACAGGCAGGCTGGGCTGCACTCCCTGCCCCACAACTGGTACTGGGTAGCAGAAACAATTCAGGTGACCGTGATTACATAGACAGGTGATGGTGGAAATACACTTGCAGAGGTAGCTTTTACAAACCCTCCTCTCCTTACTCTGCAATTCAAGAAGCCAATGTAAGTGATTTGCTCACCAAGGTGTCCTCCACAAATCATTTTATCCCAACACCAAAAGTAACTCCAAGTCTATACCATCAACTCAAATACTTCTCCATCATAAAGAACCATCAAAAGTCTGTTTCTCTCTTGCCTCTTAACCTATACCAAACCAGGAGAGCTGCTGATTTGTAATGATTTTGCTAAAAAGACAGAGAAAGATGTTAATTTAATTTCTTCTCCTTAAAAAAATACCCTGTTATTTTTACTAAGGCAAAATACAATCATAACAAAGAGAGTAATTCCCCATCATATAAATACACTTCAGAGGCCAGAAAAAAGGTGCTCAGTAAGTGGTCTTACTCATAGCACCTTTCATGTTCAGACAGATTCCAGATGTACTAGAACCTAAGCCAACCTGTTCTAATTTTCAAAATAAACAGTAGAAGAAGCTAGAACAACCAAAAACCATGGTCTTCATTTTCATGGCTACTATAGAATTACAGGAAAGTTGCAGGAAGAATCAAAGTGCAGCTTATTTAGCTATGAATTAGTTAATATAGAGGGAATTAAAAGAGAAATTTTAATCAAATGAGGTCACAACTCCATAACAATATGAACTCCTTTGGAAATTGTGTTCCAGTATCCTACAGGATGTGGGTCCTCACCCATTGCTTGTCCCTATGGGTCCCAGTCCCAACAACTGGCTAACCCTCCTAGCCCTGGACAAGGCTGTCAGAGGGACATCCACAATGCCTCACAGGGACCCACAAACCACCTGGTGCTGTTGCAGCCTGGGCAGCGTTTCTATTTCACTTGTTTGCCACAGCACCTGCTTTATGCCAAGGCATTGAGCTGGTTCTTATCTAGTGGAGATTATATTGTTTCCCAGAGAAATGATTCATATCTCTTAGAAATCTAAATTTCCAAAGTCCCACCTACAATTCCTGCCAGTCTGTGTGACAATGCAATTCCTGTATTAAAGAATTCTTCCAGCTAAAAGCAAATAGAAGACTACAATTTTTAAGAAAAACAGTGCATCTTGAAATCAAATCTAAGACCACGAGGTCAACATTTTGTGTGCTTCAGATCCCACCTCAACAGAATAAAATGACATTGCTGGATTTCAATAACTTTCTTCCTTGCAAAGAAAAAAGTGTCAATGATACTTCAATGCATAGAAGCCATTTTAAAACAAAGGTCTGACACAGTAAATAAATAACGCATCTATTTATTTGATATTCAAAAAAATGCTGTTAGGAAGTAAGAAACAGAATATTTTTAACTATTGGTAACTAGAGAAAGGCACTATAAAATAATGAGAAATACTTGAACTTACAGTGACCTGGGTATCCCAGTTTTCACTAGCATTTCCTTTCAAAAAGAACCTCTTTCCCAAAAAAAGGTAAAAAAAAAAAAAAAAGAGGAAATCTATCTGCTAGATTAGTGTACAATCAAAGGCTACAGCATCAAGGAATCTTACTGTTTACAGCACTTCCTATTTGGAACACAATTACATGAGATTATACAAAGACAGCCTGATAGCACTCTCACTGAAATTATTTTGAATCTAACCTCTAACATCAGAACATTTTTCTCAAACTTTCTATAGCATTCACCTAGGACAGGAAAGGCCATAAGGCTCTCACTTGCAATTCAGTCATCTCTCAGGTAGTGAAATAGTTCATTAAACAAAGTGCATTAAAAATCTAAGCACAACAGATACACTTCAGTTGGTTAATCTGACTTAAGGCACTATGAAGAACACTTGCTTATTCAAAAAGCAACTAGTTGTTTTTTTTAAATCAAACTTTACAAAATTGTATTTTCCAAAATTACAAGCAGCACTTTGTTTTATTTTCACTCAGAGTCAGGAAAGGATTTAACTCTACTCATATCATGACAGGAAATATCATATCATGACATAGATCATATCATGACAGGAAAAAGTCCACTGTAATGAAGCTTCTTACAGAGATTTTCTTGTCTTCAACCTCTCATCCAAAGCAATTATTATAATGCTCTCCTGACTATTACAATAATGCTGTTTCACTGCCATGTCATAGAAGCAGACAGCCAAACACTCACACATAATCTTCTCTAACAAGGAACAGTTGAACAAGAATTCAGGCCTATATTAAAAACATTGATTTGGTTTTTGTAACAATGATACATCAATTTTGGCCAACAGGTATACAAAATATTTAGGCTCCTAGTTACACCTATAAGCATCCCCAGCCCAATACTCATCTTTAACACTCACAGAACAAATATGTCTTCTAGACTGAGTTTATTCTGTTCCCTTTTAGTGGATAATGGTTTCACAGCATCACCACTGCAAGTCTTCAAGATCAAACAGTACTTGCTGGGAAAAAGCTTGGAGACAACTGCAGCATTACTAACTGATCTGCTCCTCATAGTCCAGCACACGACTGCAGCTGTCTAGGCAGGTCACTTAAAAAATCACTTCTATATATTTCAGGCCTAAGTATAGATGAAAAAATACTTTAAAAATAAATTCTATCCATCTTCATTAAATTATTACCAGGCACACTGTTTTCTATACAAAATTTGGAGTGCCACTAAGTGCTTCAAAAAAGGTTACTTTTAAGAAAGACATATGGTAGTATTCTAAAATTTTTCCTTATTGTTAAGCAGCCCAAATATTTGCTGTGCCAGCCCCAGAGCATCAATGTAACATGACTATCAGCCTTGATACTGGGCTTTCATCTCAACATCAATATCACTGTTTGATATACAATCTCTCTCTTTATTTCTACTATAAAAGCACCAGTTAGATGTTAAGATCAAGGTATGGATCAATGAGAGTCAAAAAATGTCCATTCTTAGGTTATCCCTTCAAGCCAGGCTTATGATACATGTAGGACGATATAAAGGAAAAATACTCGCTGTATCTGTTCCAGAGAGAAATGTGATCTTTCAGATTCTAAACTCATCCGTTTAGTTATCTGGGGAAAAATGGGAGGTCATATTGTACAGATATTGAGTCTAGCAGGTGGCTCAATAGGTACCAAGAAAAAGAACCAACTTCAGAAACACACTTGAATTTAAATTTCCAGGGAGAGGAGTAGTCTGTTAATCTTTTGTGATAACAGGTGATTTTACAGGGCACTTCTGTGTCCAATTCCCAAGACTGAAAGGATACAAATATTGTAAATGACACTGGTATTTTAAAAATAACAGAGAAAAATAACATGGCATAAAATAAGGCACTGGGTATATATCTCTGCCAACACAGTAACTCATAGTGCAACTGATATATCAACTGACATGGCAGTAATAATGCTATGGGTGATAATATTGCTAATTAGGTGATCTTTGAAGATTATCTCTATGGATTTAGTCAGTGAGGTTGCAACAAACAACAAATAATCTGCAGATGTTCTCTTACTCATGTATTTATTCTGCTATAAAGAAAGCAAAAAAGAGGTAAAATAGATTTCCACTCTCAATAAATAAAGTGGATCAAGAAAAGGAGACATCCATGGAATCAGGACATGTTTTCAAAGATCTTGTGAGAGAAAAAGTTCCTCTAGTCAATGGGATGTGTGGATTTACCCCCTAGCTAGCCTCATTGCTCAGAAAATTTTTTTTTTAAGTCTTATCCGAGAGAGAAATAAATCACAGAACTGGGACAGTAACCATGACAGTAAGGTGAAAGCTCAATGGAATCTCTGGATGTCTGGTTCACATTAAAAGCAAGAAAGCAGAAAATGAATCCTTCAGTTCCCTCCAGACCATTTGGAACAGACACTTGCCCCCTCTGATTATCTGTCCCCATGGCAGTGACAGCCTTGGAAACAGAAGTGACTGTATTTGAGCCATAATTCATTAAATGTTTTCTATCGTTACAAGGAAAAAGAAGCGCCTCTGAGACAACATAAGCACAAAATGGTATCATGGGCATGTTTTTAATTTTGCCCCTCTTAGCATTAAAGGGAAACTAACTCTGGTATAAACATATAATTTAATTAATTGAAGTACAAATTTAAAACTTTTCTAGAAAAAAAAAATTAATTCACTGCCCTTTAAAGCCGAATTATAACTAATAATATAATAATCTATTCAAGCTCACTTACAACATATGAAAGATCCAACTCCTGAGAATAGAAAGCTGCTGACTTAGTGTTGTCTTGTACCATCCAACAAAACACAGTTAGCTCCCCTCTAGGCTTAAGAATCCCTTTGCTCTTTGGAAGAGAGCCAAAAGCTCAGAATCCTAGCAAGCAAGAGAGGATAAAAAAAAGGAAAAATACTTTCTCCTCTGAATTAGCATAAAGTTGTTTATTATTATTATTATTATTGAGGGATTATAGAAATGTGTTCTGATACAAAAGTTTTGTTACAACAAATTCTGTTGTGCCAAGAGAAGTGCTTCTTTTTCTCCTGGGGGGGAAAAAAAATAAAATAAAAACCCTAACAAACAAAATTACGTGGAAAATTAATTCCAATGACATTACTTCTAAAGAGGTTGAGAACTTAGTCTTCTGAAGTAAATAGGGCTAACACAAAATACAAATACAATATTGGCACGTCTATGTGTGACACACCGCTGCAGAAAGCAGATACTTATCTGGTTTTGCAACTTTTTCTCAAAGTAAAAAATGCAAAAAAGTAACCTAGATTTGCTACCAAAAGAAAGAAGAAAAATTCTGAATGGCATTCAAAACAATTGAAACCTTGTACGGCTTAGCTAGCCTTTATTATATTTACAGTTACAAAAACAGCCTGACAGAAAACAAGGAGAGCAGAGAAGAGAAAGCAGTAAATCTGTAACAGTAATTGAGTAATAAATAACTGGCTGAATAAACAGGAAAAGAACACAAAGAGCAGCTTGATCTGAAAGGGGGAGCTTAACCTTTGATACACTAATAAATCTAACAAATACTTAAAACTCAAGAAAATGTTAAAATAAACTAAAATGAACCCTCAAATCTTTATCAAGAACTGCTAAAAAGGTTGCTCATACAGCTGAGGTTTTTTTCCATGACTAAAGTAAGAAAGTTCAATTAAGGGCTCTCAAATAGAACAAAACCTGAATCTGTCCTTCTGGTTGTTACCCCCAGTCATGAAAGCACAGATAATGCCACTGTCTTTTCAAAGCCTGCAGATGAAGCACCTAGCTCTGCTCCTCGCTTTTCCAGCTGCTATTCTGAACATCAATAGAAGTAAAAATTGTCAATTATCTGAGCTTTGCTGCTGCTGCTTTTTTCTCCTGTTCAAAATCATGTTTTAGAAGTAACACTGGAGGCAGTGACTGGACAGACAGAGGCTGGGAAAGGTAAGGAAAAGAAAAGCAGAGGTGCTCAGTATCACAGCAGCCAGGAAAGAGGCTAATACAGACCCTTCCCTTTTCCCTCAGACATACATGCCTCCAATACCGGTACGTGGGTGTAGATGTAGGTGGGTAACAGTTCAATGCTGCAGGACAGCAGCTAAGAAGCTCTACACTAACAGGAAAGACAAATCCAACCCCTCTCCTTTTACCTGCTGTGGAAGGCTGGGTTCAACTACAACAGTAGCACTTCCCAGCTCAAAATTCAGATACAGCAAGAATAACTGACAAAGCATAGCAACGCAGCTTTAGAAAGCACTGCAATTTATTTTCATTTTTCCTGCAGGTGTTTTGAATAGAACAAGCTTTCTCCCTTTTAGAAAGTTTTTCATTCTCCAGAAATTCTCTCTTAGCAGTTATATCTTTTATCTACCTGGAGTTTCATAACACTTAAAATCTTTGGTACAATCACATAACCCAAAAGTAGAAGAATTTATTAAACTGAAGAACAGAGATGACTTTAAGTATTGGAAGGGAATGGGATGCAGGAAGAGTTTCTTATCCTGAGCAAGATTAAATATAAATATCTCTGTGTGCATATCTGTATGCATTTATACACAGATGCTATGAGACACATGATGAATGTATAGAGTTCCTACACACACAAGCAGGTCAGCAAATAAGGCATCTTTGCTCATTACAGGAAAGAAAAGAGGGAAAAAAAAAAAAAGAGTTGTTTAGGCTATGAAATTTTACTAAAACAAGCATTTTATTTACTAGATTTCAAGAGAAGCATCTTGGCACTTAGTACCCAGAAAAGCCTGATGTAATAAAGAGTTTTCTCCCAACGTATGAGGACGGTAGCTATAGTTCCCCAAGCAGAAACACCACGCATCTCGGGCTAACACTGCTTGCAACACTAACAAATGCCTTAAGTACCCACCTGCCACCAGATTCTCCTGCTCATCCTTTACAGCTGCCTCCTCAGCATTCACTCTCCTCTACCTGCATTTTCCTCAGAAAGCAGAGTGGAAAAACCTTTTACCTCCAGGAACAGGGTCACATTTAGTACCTCCTCAAATGCCAGTGCTGCTGCTGGAGCCCCTGCCTCATCTCAGGCACTAGGCACTCTGTGAGGGGCAGTGGGAACTACGAAGCAGAGCCACAAGTCCCATCCCAGCTCCCTGCACAGCACAAACCCAACCAGCAGTTTTCATGGCCACCTTTACAGCCACTGACAGCAGGAGCTCCCTCCCCTTTGTCCTACTTTAACTTTACCTCCCTCATTGGTTGGCAGCTCAGAGCCCCAAATGAATGCTCTTATTTTTTTCTTCAAACTCATCCCCATCTGCACACAAGGGCTGTCATTATCCCCTTTCTCTGCTTATATCTGCACGCTCAAAACCCACTGGATCCACTCTTACTGGATTCTTGCAACGAGCAAGAGGCAAGGAAGAAAGAAGACATTTCTTTGAAGAAAGCTGGCTCCCCTCATGATGACCAGCTACTTCCATTTTAAAGCCTCTGCACTTTCCATAAAAAGGTACAGGGCTTCAGCATTAAATATAAAAGAGGAAAGAAATTTCTTATTTATATAATAATTATTATAATCATCAGCTGCTCTGTTTCTGTAAAAAAACTTTCCTAATGAATGCTCTGCTCTAACTACTATACTTCACTTCTACATTCACCCCTGCATTCTTTTCAACTTTCTCTACCACAGCCAGTTTACAGCAATATACTACACCACTGAGTTTTTAACATGGTAACAGATGATACAGTGCCAGCAGCCTACTGACATCTACAAGAAGTTCAACTGAACACTGTTTCTTAAATTCTTTCTTTGTTGCTGTAAGCAAAGTCCATCTTGGCACTGTGCAGTTATTTAGGAATTTAGTCTATTTAGGTATTACAAAATATTTTAATGCTTTCCATGACAAATGAAACCAGTATACAACACACAGAATACATAGCAAGGACTCTACCATATTAGACACTAAAAGAATCAACTTTTACAAGGTACTACAAGCAATAGTGGGGCCTTTTTCCCCCCCAAAAAATTTAAATCAAAATCTGATGAATGCTCATCAAAGAAATCAGAAAAGCTCTACAGTTTGCATGAAATAACAGCATTCCTCATTTAAAATAATCTCAAAAACCTCATTTGAGCTTCTAAGCACCAAATATCAACTTAAAATAAAATAGGCAACAGATTCTATACCCAGAAATGTACCACAGAAATTTCACCAGTCTGTCCACATAGATAAACATTTTTACACACCCTCATCTCTTAGCCAGAGATAGGATTGTAAAAACCTTTTGGAGAATTATTGCATACTTTGTCTGGAAAAGAACAACAGACATTAATTCCTCTTTCTTCATACAGGCCTATATTTAAGTTCTGGTAATTTATGTACTGCCCTACACTTGAATTCTGTGTTCTCTCCAAGAGGCAAGGATTTATATGCTACTGCACGTATATAATTATTGGTAAATATTTTTTCCTCACAACAAGTGTTAGGACAGCACAACACAAATATTACTTTGAAGCCATTCTGCTCAGCCACTAAACAAGGAGAAGGAAGAATAATAGCTAAAATTGATTACACTGCTTTTCTGCTTACCTCCAAGATAGCACAGGTGGTTCTTCTCCATTAATACGAGGTGAGTTTCCTTCAATAGCATATGGAGGTAGAAGGGAGGGTGTGTGTGTGTGCATGGCAAGCTCACTGTTGCTCCCTTCTGCTACTGCTGACATCAGTAAGCCTACCTATTTATAATCCCACCACCTGACCAAACAGCCTACAGAGTACATCTAGAGATTTGTACAGCCTGTAATCCTGACATATCTACTTCAGCCAATTCAAAAGAGAGTATTAAGTAGCTTTGTTATGTCTTCTGTGGCTTTATACCATAAAAAGAATCCAATCCTGTTTTCCGCACCCCTTTATATTTGCACAAAACAAGTTTAATGGGAATTCTTAGAATTAGGACTAGTCCTTCCATCCATGCTTTTTAGCCTTCCTCTTCCTGTGAGATAGCCAACTAAGTACCTCAGGTGAGCATATTCTCGGGATTAATGGAATATTTAGACAACAGAGGCAAATACCCATTTACATCCAGTTAATTTGATCATCAGTACTACCTACAAAACTATTGAAAATTAAGATTTTTCCAAATCAATTTCACAAGCCAAGTACAATATTTACGCTATCACAAAACCAAAAACAACACAGAAGTGTTTAAAGTAGGATAATTTACAGAAGCTTGACCTCATTGTCAATTAAAACCAGAAGCTGCTTAAAAGCAGCTTAAAAGCAATTCTTGATTCAGTTACCTCTTCCCAAAGTCAGCCCTAATGCGTTCAGCCATGGGAGGGCTGCTTGTAGCTGAGTCTGCCCAGGGACTGGGAAGGAATGCAGACAACAAACTGGGGAAGTGCTGTCATCACTGGCAACATCCTGCAGGTTTCAATCACTGGTAAGTGTTGCTTCTAGATCTGTATCAGACCACAGTGTGTTTCAAAGTAGCTTGAGTACTGCTTCAGTGAGAGGAAAACATCTGTGCGAGTACCTGTGTGCTGAGTAAACAACATTAGTGATGTTTCCTTATCTAACCTTTCCTACCTGAGAAGTCCTATCACCGGCATCCATCCCACATTAATGCCAGACAAAACAGAAATCTAAGTCAGCTTTGCCTAAACGTGTGTATGGTTGAATTAAACCATTAGATGAATCAGTTGTGTTCTGCAACCAAACTGCAACAGTTAACAATAGAAGAATAAAAATCCTTTCACTTGGTTGATAAGCTGGAGAAGGCAATAATGCAGAGGCAGCCAGGCCAGCAGGACAAGACTGCCTGTAGGAAAAGTTTGGTGCATACAGGGTATCAATGTTGGCTAAAACACCTACATATTGCCTGTGGCTGGTATGTCCCACACAGGACACAATATTTGAGAATTTCACTCGGAGGCAGTAATTCTTATCCGGGTCTAAGGGCTACAGCTAGAAATATACAATGAATACTCACAGTAATAAAACATATTTGGGTTTTTTTGGGTTTTTTTGGTCCTTCTGTTACCTTGTGGTTATTTTACATACAGTTAATCTAGTTAGCAATAGCCTCCTTATGGCTCTCATAGATTAGGCAGTAAATTTATCCCTGCTGAAAAACCATAAAGCTTTCATTCAGGGAGTGACCAATAGAATTTAATACAACCGATCACAATCAAGTGTTCAACATTTCAGATAACCTGAAAGGACAGAAAGATTTTCCATTTCTACAAGTATGTACCTGGCCATTTTCCCTTCATCTGACAGAGGGTACTTTTATTTTTTCTTCAGTATCACTCAGCATAGATTACTTGCTTTTTTGGGGGGCTGGGTTTTTGTGGTTTTGGTTTTGTCTTTTAAGCTCCCAGAATACTTGTGAAAGGTAAAATTATAAGGACTTTAAAAGATGAGGAAGGAGCAGCTTGTACAGGGTATTAGGGAAAAAAAAAAAAAAAAAAGAATACCACCATATAAAGGAATGGAATTTAAATGCTTTGTTAGAATTTGGTTTAGAATTTTAATGTGCTTCTCATTTTTTCATGAAGCATCTACTTAAATCACAAATCCTGGCATTGCTGTTAGCAACACTTCCTAAAATTGAAAGATCAACTGAATAGTATCAGCAATGAAAGGCAATGTATGTGAATGCACCATAAATTGCAGTTTCTTTTCTGATTTCTAGTGTGTATATTTAAAAGAAGCAAAATAATTTTATTTTGCTAAATAGAATGACATTAAAGGGATAAATACAAAACACTTCAAACAAAATTAAAAAAAAAAATACAAAGAGGTCCCTGTACAGGTCACATTTGAGTACAGATCTTTCAGGCTCTTCAATCCATAGAATTGTTTCCAAGACCAAAAGTTTAAGACTTGTATGTACTAGTGAGGAAAATAATCCAAAACTTTCCCAGTACTCATTTTTAGATCTTTAATACTTTCAGATTCATTTGTCTGTATTACCCAGAGCACTTAGTACCTTTGCAATGGGGAGAAAAAAAAAACAAAACTCAAACCAGAACTCCAAAAAGTCCAATGCACTGTTAAAATTCAATGGACATGTATCAGTAATGTGAGTATGGAAAAACTGCTCAGAATTATCTGGTTTTAAAAATCCCCAATAGGGACATATCTGTGAAGCTGGGAACTCTTTGAACCTATTGTCTCTATTGTTATAAATAAAATACCGTTTTTTAAAAACTATCTGATATTTCATCTAACCCTGAAATAGTAATGATTATTTTTTTTTAAAATAATCCTCCATGAGAAACTGAAGTCTGAAAGCAGCAAGAATAGCAGGAAACACAGATTACCAGGGTAAGAATGGCATTCTTCCAGATTAAATTCTTGCTTTATTAAATACTCTGTTTCTTCAGTTGCTTTGTACCTACTGAGCTGACATCTCATCTGTGATGGACCAACACAGTCAAGTCTCCAGGGAAAGGCAAATAGTTTTGTTAAATCGAAAAGAATTGGAGAAGAGAGCATAGACAAGAGGCTTCCAAATGGCTTGGAAGCAGACCAAGAACTTCTTTTTCTTATGTAAGTCACACATCACTGAGGAAAGTTGATATTAGATTGTATCATCACTCAACAGTAAGTGGGACTTAATTATTTTACCATTAGTTAACATTTGGTTTAAGGATTTCATGCATCATCACTAGACAATTCTGCTGCATGTTCTCTTTTCACTTACTTGGAACAGTTACAAAACAGGACAAATTGACACATGAACAAAAGGTAAATGTAAGAACACAACATGGTCTTAGTTCCCATGTCCCTTAAGCCATATCTCACCTTTAACCATCTCTCTTGATCCTCTCTGAACCTTCTCCTGTTTACTACATCCCTGTGGATATGGCAAAGACCATACACCGTGCACTGTATTGTCATTAGAGATTTATACACTGGAGAAATGCTGGTTTCCCCTTTGTTCTCTATTCTTTTGCTAATACACATGGCAAACTGATTTGTAGTAAGTCTATCTAAAGTGAATTTAATCTCATTTTATTATCCATTTACTTTAGAAAAGCCTTTCTGCAAGTCCTCAGAGTCATATATCCTCTTATTACAATGAATAATAACGCTTTACTGTCATCAAAGTGTCACCTTATATTCAGCTGCTTTCCTAGATTATTAACATGTTGAACTAAGAGTTCCAGGAGAAATCCCTATGGAACTCTGAGGTGGCATGCCCTCACCTTCAAAGCAGAACATTTCCATATCACTGTTCTTGTTATGGGACAAATTATACAACCATGCAAGTTTTACTGTCTTATGCCATGCTTGTTTAGTTTCTTTAAAAGCCTTGGGGTAGAGACCAGGAGATGCCTTTTGAAGGACAAACATGACTGTGCCAGCAGACTTTTCCTCACACATTTGGTCAGTACAGCCCTTGGATTGTTTTCTCTTTCCACAGCCTTAAGACATTTACATTGTAGATACACTGCTACATCAAAGAGTGCCTCGTTTTATTCTTGATTCATGCGCTTGCTGCGTGAGTCTGCAGAGAAACAGGTTTTTATTGTTAAATTCAGCCACCAAATTTAGTTTGTCCTGAATAAGGCAGTACTCAAGAGCCCTTAACAAAACTGTCCTAGCTGCTGTGCAAATTCAGAAAAAAAGAGCGCCTACTCAGAAAACTGTGGGCCAAAATAAAAGCCTGTATTTTGGGCCACCTGCTGACAGTATGACTTAGATAAATTGGTGCCTGACCCTTTCACTTCTCTACCTCAATTACAACCTTTTATCCTCATTTTAAGACTACAGATCCAACTAACACAAAAGTTAATATGCAAACACTAGCATATTTTTTGACCTTACTGAGTCATTATTTCATCACTGCAAAGGCTCTGCCTCACTATTCCAAAATTGTTTCAGTATTTTCTTCTGTGCCAATTTTCTCCACCCCTCCAAGAGCAATTTCTATAACTTTTTCCATGGGACCACCACCTTCTTCTCACCTATGGCTCCACTTGCATTACATGTACAAACATCTGGCAATCAAGAATCCATACTCTTTCTTGGTGAGTGCATGACAATTTCCCTCATTGTTAAGGTCAAAGAGAACCAGTAATCAAGGGACTTGGGATAGCTTGTGAGAGTTAAGCTCTACAGAGGAGCACAAGGGCTAAGGTAAAAGCAACAAAACCCCAGTGTTTGATGAGCAAAATGCTTCAATTCATGCTCACAAGGTCAGAGAATAAGAGCATACTAATAGATGTTATACAGAAGTTTTGTTCATTTCAAAGCAACAAGAACTGAAAATTGCAAGACAATCCTCAACTTTTGAGTTTTGGTGATTCAGACATACTTGAGAGAACATGACACTAAAATTAAGAGGTCATTAATCACCCAGAAATTAGCATTTTGGGAAGTCACCATCTCCTTCCCCCCAGGTACGCAAGTTACAATACAGAAATGTCTAAGTGAACCAAATACATCATTTAAGGAGTAAATGGCATGTCACTACACGTTGCTAGGTAGTACTGACATGGGATTAATGGTTGCCAGGAATAAAAGATAAGGAATAAGAGACAACCAGGGCTGTAAACTGGGGATTTTTTTCCAATATTTTTCATGTCAATTTGATATAGCTAGGTAACAGATGGTATATTATGTTTTTCCTGCCTTGACACAATTCAAAAACAAGTTACAGATGGCTATAATGAAATCCTCATTAACACACTTGTATTTTCACAGTTCAGTATAGCAATAATGAAACTTTCAGGTCTGGAATTTCCTGTTGGTTAATTAGTGGTTAGGTTAATAGCCTGAGGAAGTGCACAACCCAAAAAGTTTCCTTATTTTTTAATCATATAATTACTATATTCATATTTCTGGGAAAGCTCTCAAGACAGATTTAATGTCACAGTAAAGCTACCTTTATAGCTCTCCCTCGTTTTGTGAAACAACTGTATTATTTTACTTAGCAGAGCATGTGGGAAATCCATGAACAGGCCTAATTCAGCTGCCTCTGGGAAGTTTCAGCTTGTTTTTATTTTGAAGATACCAACTAGAGAATTCTGCCAATACACAATACACCAAAAACCCTCTACAGAAAAGCAAGGATCAACAAGTATGGGTCTATTGCTACAATGTTATCATAACATCGTTCATTAATGCTTAAATAATAACTTCTTTTTAATCCCAGTCTATAATCATCTACCAAAGCTTGAAATATGATATATGGCTAACAGCATACTGTGATATCCCTAAATCTCTGATCTAGAAAGAGGAAAAGGAAAATAGAACCACCACAAGTCTTGCACTCAGGTTATTTCCACAAGTTAAGCTGCTGCCAGCTGTAAATTGTGTTATCAACAGTATGGTTAAAACAGTAGTGAAAGATGTGAAATTCAGCAGTAAAAAACTCTCTGGATTTTAGTAACCACACACTAGTTACTAACTGGTAACACTGTGCCCTCATTACTGTGCTCCTTACGCCGTGAGGCTCAGGCTGCAGCCAAAGCCATACCCTGGGCCAGCTGTGCCTTCGCCAAGTGGTGCAGCCACACCTCCAGGTAACCCACACCTACACAAGGGGCTATAGAACAAGTGCCTTGGCAGAATCAAGTCCCAAAATATTATTGAGTGCTGTTGCTGATTTTTTTTCTTCCTTTTTTAACCATTACCAAAATACTACATTGAGAAATTGTGACACCCTTGTTACCAAGCTCAAATGGAAACAACCATACAGCTCTTTGAAGTGCTAAAGCTTCAAAAGAGCACAGCCCCTGCCAAACCATCACAAAAGCAATGTAATGTGGAAAACCTGACTTGTAACTGAACCTACATAGTTAAAAAGAGACAGTATCCAAGTATTTAAAAATGTGTAATGCTAAAAATATCTTTTAAGCCCAACAAGCTCACTTATGACAGGGAAAGAGAATTCAGATTCTCTAATAAACACATGATGATGATGATGATGTGAGATTTTGCATCCCTCCCATTTCTTCATAATCTATCTTGACATTAAGGGGAATTTAAGCAGTATTATCTTCCTTAATGAGCCATGTACTGCAAAGACTTTCTGGACTTAATGTCACTACTGGGTTCAGCAGTCAAATACACCCAGAAACCAACTGAAAAAATCCACAGTGTCTTTAGAGATTCAAGAACTACAGCTCCAAACAGAGATACAGTGCCTACTTAAATCACTGGCAGAGGCCTAGAAAGCAAATTTTAAAAAATAACAGACAAAATAAAGCTCCTGCAATGATTTTCTTCTGGAAAAATTCCACATTTTAATTCAGAAACCTTCAGATCCAGCTTCACATACAAGTTTCCATAATCATATCCATTCCTTGAGAGAACAGTCTGTACTGTGACAGATCTTTCGATGGCAGTGTTGCAGTAAGATATTTAGATGTAGCTTTAGTAAGAAGTTAAACAAGTTCCTTGTTCTGAATATTTACACACGGTATAATGCAGTTTTTATAAACCTGTACCTCTGGTCAAGTTCAGTAACACTCGCTCGTCTCCTTCCAAAACAAAAAGTTAAAAATAATTGCAATGTTTCAATGCTAAACAGCAGTTAGTGAAGCAAGGACACCTTGTGTTTGCTTCACCCAGCACTCCCTCACTTCATTCTTCAGAACAGTGCATCTGGTTCAACAGTTCTCTTAAAGTTTTGAGTTTCTGTGATTATCAGATGACAAAAAGAAAAGAGAAAAACATTGATTATTATATTACAGTTATGAATTTTGTCATGCAAGTTTCAGGTACTTCTTCAAAGTGAACACAAGACAATAGAAAAATTATACAGTTAATTATACTACAAGGATAAATACTAAAATCTGCATAGAAAGTCCTTAAAATCTGCATAGAAAGTCTTCCCCTTTTTAATAATGACATCAAACAACTCTGCTAAGAGTTTTGCTTTACAGAAGCTGAAACTGATTTACCAGAGGGTCTTCATTCCAGAGGGGTAAGAAGTTGTATGGGTGAGCAAAAGTCCATGGCTATAAAGATAGCATGTGGGAAGGAACATACCCTAGGTTCCCTGCCACCCACAAGACAGGAATGAGGAAGAACAATACAGTGTTCTTTCTTAATGCACACACACAAACCTCCTTAATTCAGATAAGCATCTATGGAATCAGTATCACAGACAACTAAACTGGGAGTGTATCACACCAGCTTCTGGAAGGGGCAGCTAGTCATGTCTGGGGATTCTCTCTATCATTCTGTAGAAGAAAGATCAAATCAACAAAGCCAAAAAAAATAAAAGATAAGGAGATCATATAGTTCCACTACAAAACAGTTTAAAATATCTCAAAGGTCAAATGTAACAGGTCAGGATGATGAAAATGCTATTTGTACCAAAAAAAATTTTAAGGGCTCATTTGGTTTTCTCTGCTTCAAACCCTAATTCTAGATTAATATTCAGAAGTGCAAGTGCTTTCAGTCTCTATTACATGTGGTTTTGACCCAGCACAGAGGACGCCCATCCAAGCCATGAGCAGCCACAGATTCTCAAGTAGAATGTTGTGGGAAATGGTATCAGAAGCTTTGCTAAGGCCCAGGTAAGCAACATTCACTAGACCTTGTCTTAGGAGTACAATAAGTTGGTCAAGCAGAACCTACCTTTACCAAAATCATGCTGGCTGTGACAGAGCCCCTGGTTGTCCTGTACATGCCACATGATATCACTCTAGATAATCTGCTCCATAACCTTCCCTCATGATGGGGCATTCAGCTCATCACACAGTGCCATACTGCCTGTGCAGACTGTCTGCTCTGTGTAACGGCACAGAAATGCTTAACAAAATATTGTACACTAATAAATTCCAAATTCTTAAAAAGCTCTTCACGTAATTGGACCATGCCCTTGATTTTCTACCTGCTCCAGAAAGATTAAAAGAGGAGGTGATACAAATATTCAAACACTTCTATTTGTGTGGGCTACAAACACTGAAATTCTACCAAATGTAAAAAAAAAAAAAGAAGAAAAATAAGAGAAAGCGAGAAAAAGGAATATATTTACTTCTGCAGTAATAGGCCTCTCTACACCATAGCAACTTCACAAATGTTTCTAGGAGTCTTGTCTTGATGTGCTGCTAGAAAAGCATTACATTATTATGGTTACAGTCACAGAACATTTGGTCTGCTTTATCTGCATTATCTAGTTTTAATCTTAAGAATACAATACATCAAGTTTTTATGACTCAGTGTTTTACTGTAGCCCTGTAAACATTGCAAGCCTTCAACAGAAAGGCAAATGGTTACAGTAAGTGACTATTTCTGGCAATATTTTTTCCTATAAAACATCAAACAATCCAATTTAGACAGCATATCCCAAAACTCAAGGAACAGCATATATCAAAAATAGGTCTTTTTCCTTGGCTTTTTTGCCTTTTTCCTCTCCCCTTGTTGGCTGTTTGTATAATCCAAAATATGTCTTTTCATAAAGGTTCCTAGAGACAAAGTTTCAGAGGTAAGCTCTTGTGACAATTTTCTAAATTTTATTTTAAAGACAGACATAAACAAAAGTAATTATCAAAAGGATATGGCAGAGCTTATGCACAATCATGAATTTCACTTTTGCAACAGCAAGCAGAGATTTTCTTTCCCAGTGAAAAGTCACCAGAGACACCAACAAGCTTTTATTCAAAATACTGAAGACTAATGAGAATTTGATACAGAGTACACAAGTTTTGAAATACGTTTTCTTAAGATACAGTCCTTTCTTAAATTACAGTCCTTTTGTGATCTATGTATTGAAGGAAACATTGTGCCAGGCAAAATTCTAATACAGAAAGGACTCAAGTCAGGACCTGTGATACAATAGAATGTACATTTATGTGTACATTTCCATATTCTGTCTCCTGTTTAAGAAGGAGTAATCAGAATTGTCTATGACTTGTACTTGAGTCATTTTGAAAACAAAACCCAGAATCTAAAGTACAATTAACTTGTTCCTTCCATTGCAATCTATAGCAGCCTGAAGGACTTCTGCAATAACTAACTTAAATCACAGACACTTCGGTTTGCACACCCCCACTACCTCAGAAGCTTGATGTGCAGTAGAAAGACCAAACAAGCTTCCTAAATAAAGACAAATAATTAAAAACTTCTTTGTTCCTGCTCCTCACATCCACTTCTACCTTTGGTTGTTCCTATGTGGAAATCCAGACTTAACAAAATGAGTGTTTATTATGAGTGCAAGTATTATAGCACTCAAAACTGTGACAAAAATAAAGTACAGTTTTTAAGTGGTTCTTTGCAAGCTTTTTGTTCGTAATTTTCCTAAGATACACACTGCATTTATCATAAAAATAATGAATAAAAAAGCACAAGCCTGCTTGACAAAGAATGGAATCCTCCTGACAACACTGCATTTTTGCCTCTCACTATTTAAGACCTTCCAACTTTTACTACAAAACTTTCCAACAAACAGTACAACTCCAAGTACAGGCTGTAGCATCAGATATTTCCACTGATGGTTTTAAGATTCTGCAAGAACTCAGATACCACATTCATACAGCTCTACTTAAAATTTACACACAAAATATGTTCATTTGGAAAAAGAAGCATCCACTTTCAAAAAAAAAAGAACATGTATAACTTTTGTAATTAGGAGACAAATGTAAATGAAAGCACCTGCTTATCAGAAAAGCCTAGCCACATGAAGTACGCAGCTTGATACTTACCATGTTCCCACATTTTTCATTTCTCTTACTGAAAAATACCAAGCCCTCAGTGAAGACGCTGCAGCCCAGAGGTGTCTCAGTAATGCTTGCTGAGGCTTTGCTAGCCCAGACTTGATTTGTCCCCTTAGTCACCCTCCCAGCCTCCGCGCAGCGTGAGCGGCTCTGGGGCAGGCAGCGAAACCCAGGCAGCGCCAAAGGCCCAACAGCACAGCACGCGTGGGAAGTGTCTTTCGTTAAAATAAATACCTCTGCAGCAAGAAAATACTGAAAGTGTGTTCAAAGTACTACAATAAAACCTTACAACACTAAGAGCACTGACTCAAATACGTATCCAAACGCTAGGGCCTAGGGAGCGGCAGGCCAGCCTTTGGGGTGCGGGGCAGAGGTGCTGGGCCGTGGCCCCCAGGGAATGCTGCCAAGGCCCCACTGAGCAGGGATGTGACTGCTCCCACCTGGGCACAGCAGGGCTGTCCTGCTGTTTCCTGCCAGAATGACAGTAAGAAAATACAGACAGGTAAACCCCTGCCTTTCATGCAGAGATGTTACTAAACCTAAGCTGGCTGTGAGGAAGGACAGATTTTCCTCCCCAAGACATGCCAAGCAGGTGCAGTGCTGAAAACTTGTTTCCTTATGTGTCTGCTTGGTGTATAATATTTTCCACATTATATTACTTCCTATATATGAAAACCAGTCCTAAACATTCAAGTACTTATCTCACCAAGATTTCAGCAACTCTGTAAGATGGTGAAAGGCAAAGCACTACTACTTCAAAGCATAACACAGCTTTTAAAAACAAAGTCTCTCTGACAGCCTTCTGTTTAAATCAACAAACGTCTTGAATACAAAATAAAATCAACTACTTCCATAAGCACTGTTGTGTCTACCTAGACAACCTAATTTTAAAGTTAAACCATCTGCCTAGAAAACTGACTACCTGGAAATAAAATATTTGCATATGTAACATTGCTGAAACTGATGAGACCAATGATCATAGTCCTTCAAGTTATTGCTGAGAAGTGACACATTTTGCTTTCCAGCTCCACTCTGGTCTTTCCTTTTCAGTGACCAAACCAGGCATTGCTTAGAGACTTGATGAAATAGGTCAATGAACTGGTATTGCTCAGAAATTCTCCTTCTGGTTCCTCATCTAAGCAGGTTTCAGCAAGGACAAATAAAGCTAAAGATAGACAAAAAAATGTACTGTACTATCCTGGTTAGGCCAGGTCTGCAGCACAGACATTTTTTAAGTTCACAAGTAACTTTCCTGCTGGATATGAGGCAACAGAAACTGCTGCTTTAATAGAAGCCATGAAAAAAGAAAGCCACAGGGTGGCACTGCAAGTAGGCTGTATTTTGAAACTACTTGGCTGTTTATTTTTTTCCAGACAAATCAGAGCATATCTAATCCCATCTGTATAAAACAGGAGAGTGGCTCAGTAGTTTTTCTTCCAATGTTCTGTTTTCCAGCAAAAATATCCCTAGAATATAAATGACGTCAAAAAGAGGCATCTACTTCATAATTGTAAAAGTATTTTATAAATTCATAAAATGGTATTTAAGGGCATTAACACAAGAATGCTATTGTTAAGACAGGCTAAGAATTGTTACCTATTTTGGGTTTGTCAGTTCATTCTGAAACAATCCAAGAAAAAAAAATCTTCCCAAAGCATATGTATTTTCATACAAAAGCTAAAGAATTGTCTTCATACCATGACTTTTTATCAATGTTGAGATGGCAAAATTTCAAACAGATCTCTCTTTGTGAAAGGAAGGAGAGTATTAACTTTCAAAAAAGTATACGAAAAAGTCTTAACACAGCATTCAATATATTCAATAATATATTCAATAATATTCAATTTATCACGTTTTTAAAACACTTTCCTTCTCAATATATATAATAATAATACTTAATTTCATCCAAACTAGATGACTTAGTGCAGCAGTATTTCAAAGCTAAACTTAGAAGTCTATTAAATCTGCTTTGTTGGCTTCTTCTCTCCCAAATTTCAAATCCCTGCCATTTGAGTTAAAGCAAAAACATTTGCAAAAAGTGCTATTCCTGTACATTTAGTGAAAGAAACAATTTTCAACAGAGAGCTGGAGTTCATCCAGGATTGCAAGTGACTTTCTACTTTATAAAACAAAAGGTCCCTTCAAGGTATAAATTTGATATTTCAGTAGATTCTGAACTAACAAGACACTATAGGACTACACACAACCATTTTAGTCGCTAAAGTCCTAGATCAATTTAAATTTTGAGTTTGAAAGTACGATCAGTAACAAATAAAAATAAACAGCAAGGTATATTTTAGTTCAGTTACACCATAATATAAATTAGAACATAAATTCACCTGCTATAATTTTTTTCTTTCTCCAGAGGCCAAGGATTCTAAAGAAGAGAAAGTTTTCATTTTTTCCCCTGAGACAGAAGTTCAAGAGTAGACTGGCAATTATTCCAAATAACAAACAAATATAAGACATTATTTCTGCTAGAAGATTGTTCCCTATATTTTTAAACTGTTTGTACATGGAGATTATTTTGCTATTACATAGCATAACAAATATATGGGCAAAGAAATATGCCAATATAGCTGTGACTTTAACATTAGATAAGGCAGATGATTATGTAATAGTATTGATTGCCAAAGCTATATAAATTTTATTTGAGCACGTATTTGCCTACTTTGTGGACTCATACTAATGCACTCTGCATGCTAATAAAGGGTTTCTGCCTGACAAAGACTAAATTTAAGTTAGTGAGCTAGAAAAAACAAATTAATTTCAGTACCAAAACATCAGTGCCAGGTGTCAATATTGCTTAAAAATCATGTATTTAATAGAAAAGTAATTAGGGCACAAAACTCAAAGGAAAATTCTTACTACTATCAAGATTTGTCTGTTATTATTTCTTCTGCTTGGAATGAGAGAGCAAGGACTTCTATTGAATTGTTGGTGTGTAGACGCTGAGTAACTGTACTTCCAACACTTCATACAAGAACTTCCCAGTTCATCAGTTCAACATTAAGTATGATACTGTTTACACAAAACACTGCAAGGTCATGTGCTGAATGCAACTAGTGGAAGTGAACTCCATCAATTCTAAATAAAGTAACTATTTGCTCAAAAATTAGACACACTGGATGCAATCTAATACGCTTCCAATAGACCACACTGTGCCCATATATTGACATCTATGCCATTATTAATAGAAAGCTAAGTGAAAGTTGACAAATTTGTGAAGTAGGTACGTTGTTCATCAAGCCCATATCTTTAAAAGCATGGGCTTTGAGGAAGCTCTGTCTAAGAAGACATGTGGAAGTAACCAGCATGTCTTTCGTTTGAATTATGTTTTTTTCTGCTTTTTAATTTCCTTATTTAAGGCATATTAGTGCTCATAGTTAATTTGTACTTATTTTTCACAGCTTTGGAATAATGTTTCTGGGCAGCAGAAACTAGCCAATGCATTAAGCTTCTCTGGTTGGACATTAGTAACTGGAACACCACTTGGTCTCTGATATGCCATTACAGAATTTTCAGTTCTGGATTAGAGGTCACACACACATACAATCCCACCAAGAGAAAAAAATAAAAATCAAACAGCCAAATTTGACTCATGAAATCAAACACCAAAGAAGGGACTCTACCAATCCTAGTCCTGTCTCAGCCAAAGTGGAACAAAAAAACCAAACAAATATAATCTATGTTTTCACATCTTGGGTATCTGAGAACTTCAAAGTTATTTATTTATGCAGATGACTAAATATTTCCCTTCATTTTTCAAATATCCTTGAACAGAAGTATTTGTTCAAGAACATAAAGGACTGAAAATAAATGGCTGTATACCTCTTGTCACTGCAATGCAAAACATTTATGTCCAGTTCTTAAAAACTGCAGTATCTATCACACAATTTAACACTCTTCCTCAATCAATATTTAGTCCAAATTTCTGCACAACCCACATGAATTTAGACAGAAGAAGATAAAAGCCAAACAAAACCCTGCACACAACTATTCCTAACCAGCACTGCAAGGCACATTCTTACATTCCCATGAAAGTTAACAGGATGAGGAGCAGGGCTGCATGTTCCCTTGAGGCCAGGCACAACTGAATTACTGGACAGAGAACAAGTTCTGGTCCCCATCACTTGCACATACACATAGATCATGGGAACTCATTTTCTCTGGGTCACTTGGCTATGCAGCTGTGTGTGTGTCATTTGTTTTTAGAACACAAATATTTTCTTTTAAATGAGCAACCAAGTACTACATGATCAAAAAAAAAAAAAAAACCAGAAGAGACAAAAATATCTGTCAACATGGCATGCTTTCCAGCATAAGCTAAACACACATGCAAAGCCAGTTTTGTAATATTCAGTGAAATGATCTTATGAGTACAAATTCTGCCAAATTAAAAATTTAAGACAGTTGACTCTTATCATCATAATCCTCCCAGCAGGAGTCCAAAACCTGTGATGCAGAAGCCCTATCACACTTTTATAATCTTGTCCTTGTCCCAGTTTCTCCTCAGAAGTCATGAAGACTTCTTTAACAACTTCAGGAGGACAGAGGAGTGAAGGTGGATGGAAAATTGATGTAATCATGTTACTGCCACAACCATAATACATAAGTGGTTCTGTGTTGAAAGTTTCAGGACAGCCACAAATTAAGTTTGTTGGACAAAGCTGGTCTAGTATTGGCTCAGACATATTGACAGGGGGCAGAGAAAGAGGATACATCTTTATCACTTCATTTAGGTAAAGAGCCTCAAACAAGATGTGACTTGCTGCTAAGAGATACCAGAATTCACCTGTCAAATTAGGAGTTATAGTAGGTAAAGAGACAGGAAACTGAGCGACTCCGGATGCCTCTTCAAAAGGTTCACCAGCCTCTCACCACGTTCTCAATCTAAGGATCAGCCACTGGCTACACAACCTCACTGGGTCCCACTGCTAATCATGATGCAAGTCACAAGACCACACCTTCTAAATACTCACCAGCAGCCCAGCTAAATTTCTTTGCTAAACAAAAAAACCCTAACCTAGCTAAAAATGGATGTTCACCAATCACTATTTCTGTCCATTAAGGTCACACGGTTTCACAAGCCCACCATCATCTATATCCTCATAATTGCATTTTCTGCATACTTGCTAATGTGAAACAGGGTTGAATGGGGGATACCTCTGCCACAGTAACATTGCAGACTGTGTGACACATCTTCTCAAACTGAAAATATGACCCAACAGCCTTTAAAAATATTCTATACCATTAGCCTTCTGGTATCAAAGGTGGCTAATAAGGATATCGGGTGACTGTCAAAATCAAAGAATAGTAACAATAGCAAAAAACTTCTGAGAAAATTGGAAAAAAAATTTTACAGCTGGACCACCAAGCTATCATTTCTCTCTATCTTTTTACAATTACATGACTGCATAACTTTATCATGATGTTAAGTGATGAAGCTAAATGACTGGGTGAAGGAAACAACAGAAGCATAGAATAATTTAGGTTGGAGAAGACCCTTAAGATTATGAACTCCAGCCATAAACTTAACACTGCCAGGTTCTATATGTATCTTCTCCACTGGAGGGATGAAACTGCCTTTTCAGGTTGCCCACTCCTGTTCATATTATTTAATTTTTTTTTTTAATAATAAAAAGATAAAAGGCAATCATCCCTTCCATTTTGTACATACAAGCTTAGTTGCCAAGGCATACAGTTGCAGGCCTTGGTACCCCATCTTCTTTTATCATCTAGCTCTTTTTGAAAAATCTCAATATTTCATTGCCAAATTCAAATCTGAAACTCCCACTTACAGAAGCTTAAGGGATGTAAATGATCTGCTTCCTTTCTTGGCATCCTGTGTCTCCAAACATGACACTGTTATGTTCCAGTCAGACTAAATTAGGAAGCCTGGACATTTAAAGTGACATTAAACAGATGACATTGTGGTCAGGCCTTTTAATTCTTTGATACAACAGCTTTATCTCTCACCAGTGTTGCTTATTTCCAACAAAATTATAATAACATAATACAATATAAATAAACTAACAAAGGAGAACTCTCACTGTTATTTCCCTGGATTTGCTGTATATCATTAAGCTTAAAAGCACACTGAATGATCTCTTATACTTACTATGATTTCAGTATTACACTAGGTGCAGCAGAAGTCCTTACATCCACTGACCAAATTAAAATAGAACTCAGGGTATATCAGCTGGGACTACAAAATGTTATGGTGCAAAGCAACAACTCTACCTAAAAGTCAGTTAGTCAAAACAGCTCAGATCAATAAGAATTGATTCAGGCCAGATTAGAGTACCTTCCAGAAAATACTGACATTTTCTGATGACAAAGCCAACATTTAACAATAGGAACTGGTAACATCCCTGACTCTTGTAGTTTTCAGCCTTAAGTGATGCATCAGAGGTTCTATGAAGAACAGTCTCCTTTTGGGTTTTTTTAATCTTTTTCTTCATTTTTACTACTGAGTATCTTAGCATGTCAAAAAAGTTTGATCAGTGAAAGAATCCATCAGAATTTATCAGCTCCTTGTACTTAATTTTTTCTTGATTTAATTCCCAGAATATCAGTTATTTTTCTGTTAATTGTAAGGTCAAAGAGGACCCCATGGAAGCAATAAGCAGCAAGAACTAAATAAACAGAGGACCGGATCCTTAATGCAAATGTGTTTCCTGGAGGAAAGGAGTAAATCAGTGCAGATAATGTAGTACAGAAGCAGGAAAAAAGTTTTAAAAAAATCACATGTTCTGAAACAATCTGTTCAAAAGTTTTCCCCTGGAACATAAGCAGCTCTTCAAAACGAGTGCCCTGCTGAGGAATTTACGTGCTTGCCAAGGTTTAAGTTACTTATCAAAAGCAACAGCTATTTGTTTTGTGGATGAAAAGTCATAGCACTTGCTCAAAATTAAAATAAACCAAACAAACAAATCACAATTATTTTAAGGTATAAGTGCAGAGTGAGAGCTGCCTGTGTGAGTGTGTAACTGAGACAAGCACTCCAGAACACATCCCACTTCATTACAAGTTTTAAGAAAAAGAATACTGGCAATACAATTAAAAGACCTTCAGAGTACTGAACCAGTTCAAATAATGCTTAATGCTTTTCAAATCCATCAGTTACAAGGTCACACCAGGGTAATTCCACAGCATGTCTCCTGATAACCATGCTTCTGGCCTGTTAAAGAACCACACAGTTATATGAACAGCTAGAATTTAAAGTTTATCTTTAATTTAGATATGTGGATTTTCCAAAACCACTTTTCAACCCTAGAACATTATCCTTATTCAATAAACCACTGCTAGAGACACTAGGACATCTGATAACTGACAAATATATTTTCAAAAATTAGTTTCTGGCCCCAGAAAAGGTTGCCCTTAACGGAAGTTTTTTATTTCTGTATGTAATATCACATTTTCCCAAGTACACCAAATATAACTTGATCTGTACCACAGAAACTCCCTGAGTTTCAAAAAAAGACTCCCCACCTGGTTAATTCCTTTACAAGTAGTAAAGAAATTGAACATATTTAAGATTTTGAGACTTCTTCCTCCTCTGTGAGAAAGCAGAAAGAAGCAGACTGGAGAGGCCTTACTTCTTAAAAACACATCCACTACTTGTTATTGGAATACAGTCAAATCCTAGTTTTAAATATAAAGTTATTTTATGAACATTTTTGATAAAAAAAATACTGAAAAGTGGGTACCATAAGGAATCAGGAATTATGAAAAGGACATACCAATAGGTATCTCAAGAGCCTAAATACAGCTGCCTACAAAGTTCCAGCAATATCCTTCCCTCATAGAACTTCAGTGAGATGTAAGACAAGTGATGGTAAATTATTGGAATAGTCATTATGAGCACCAAACTTCATGACAACTACACCTTTGAAAGATGAATTTATGCTCGAAGCACAATGGATATTGAAACAATATTAAGTTTGTGCTGTGTGAATATTCTTTCAGGGGTGAGTTTTATCTGCTTTCCCTTACAGTACTGCATACCTGACTCACCACTGCTGCCTTTTCCCGTCTGTTCCTCTGCTTCCATCAGCAGCATGGTGGTCAGGATTCTCACTGCAGGGAGGGTAACTCTCTGCTTGAGTACAAATGCTAAGAGGATGACAACACTCCACAAATCAGTGTAAACTGTTATGCTAAAATCCCTCTACCAAAATAGTTCTGGCTTTGAGGACTTACCAAAAAAAAAAAAAATCTATAAAAACATGGATATTACAGGAATACAAATTCAACTTTTATCCAGGTACTTAATGTTGTTCCAGATTCAGCAACTTTTGCCTAAGAAAAACTTATTTATATTTCCTAAAAACCAATCTAGGCCATACTACAGTGCACTACAGATATACCATGGAGTTTGGAGTAGATGATCTTCAAAGGTTTTCAAAGGTTGCTTCCAGGCCAAATAATTCTATTATTTCCCTGCAGAGAAAAATAAACCAGTGGAAATCAAAAGCAGAAAAGTATTTTGACATACCTTCTTTCTGAGGAAAGTATATGTGGATGTAGTGCTTAGAAGCATAAAACCTATTAGTTTTAAAAACAAAGGCAACATCATTCTAGCTGGCATTAAGAAACAGTAGAACAGTACAAACAGGGCAAAGAAATCCTTGAAAGGAGAATATGAGAACAAACCAAAACTGGCTTGGGCTATCAAACAAAAATTTAAAGCAGCTACAAGTGAAAAAAACCAAAAAAACAGCAAGGACAGTGGCATGGAGTGAAAGCCACCTGGCCATTTCCAGATGCCACAACTAACTGGACACAACTTGAACCAGCAGGGTTTAACAGGCACTGGGGAAATATTTCACATCCTCCTGAGTAAAACCACCTTTGACTTACATATAGCAAAGGGGTTTTCTACTTGTTCTGAGCAATCATAAAGAGATAAAAATAACCCCATTCTGTTTGTCCTATTGAATAGGGGATTAAAATAACTGGCAAGGCTTATTTAAGTCATGAGCTTGAGGTGGATTCACCAGGTCACAATTGGAAAAGGAGAACTGCCAGTCCTTGATAAGCACAGCAATTACCATTCTTTTATATACAGAACCATTCTAAGGGAGTACAGCTTCCTTAAACAGCAATAACAGCATATCCTTTGATTTATACAGCAGTCCTGCAGCAACACAACCAACATCCTGTTTTCATCTTAAAGTACAGCTGGGCACTTTGTCTACAGGCTTTATTTATCAGAATCCCCATAACTGAGTGCCTTGTCATTATAAGAAACAGCACCCTTCAACTTAGCAGCATTTTATCTTCCTGGTTTTTCCTTACAAATATCCTTACATAGTACCTACCTGACCTACAGAGCACATACACGTTTACTGCAAACTCTGACACAATGTGACTTAAGTTCATAAATGTTAACTAAATACAGTAACACATTTCTCCCACCCAGGAAGTCCTGTAAAAAAAACACCCAAGAAAATTCAGCCAAAAAGGGTTTTCTTACTTCATGGATTTCAAAGGAAAGGACAAAAATATCTAAGCTGCCAGACCTCCTAAAGCCTGTAAAACACACAAATTCCTGATATCTGAAACCATCTCTAAGTTCTCCCAGGATTTAGAAGTTTTCCCTGAATGTAACAGCCTAAAAATGCCTAAAAGAATATATGCCTAAAACATTTGATCAGACTTAACATGGATTATTTAATAATTCTGTATCCTGTGTTATCACAACAGTTGGAATCCTGTCAGAAATGCAGTAGTTTTCACATTCTTACCCATGAAAGTAACCAGCCAAATAGCATTTTGAATGATTTACATGCTCATACTCCATGCAGTAACTCATGAACATGCCATTCACATGTTGTCACACTTTAGAAATAGAAAGACCAAGAATGCTTAACTCTTTACCACTTCATTTTTTCAAAAGTTTTAGAAGAAATTGTTGCTTATTGAATATATTAAATCACTAAAAACTTATAAAATAAGGAAACTTTTGCTAGCTGTACAACATCCACATTTTTTACCCATTTATCTTCAAGCAAGTGGCAAGCTGTGTGTCAGCACAATCTCAGTAGAAACAAAAAGGCAATTACTAACACCAGTATAGAGCAAACTTCTTATTTAGAAGTTAATGGCCCTGATTCAAGAGCAATATAAAACCTTGGATTTGTCTGGCCAGAAAACAGCCTGTGGTAGGGGCAAAGAACAGGCAAAATTATTGCCAATGCTGTACAGCAGAAGACAAAGTGACAAGGATGCAGATCAGAACATCACCTTGACCAGACTGTCTACTCCTGACCTTAGTTGTGGAAATAGGTCAGGGTCAAGCTCTAGATGGAGATTTTAGGAAAATTAACTAAAATTTGTCATGATTTCCCTGCATTTAACTGCAGCCGATCAGTGCTTCAATTCTTGCCATAAAACTGAAGCCAACAAGTGGAAAACCAGAACAGTCCATTGGGATAAAAAGTTAATGAGCAGCTATCTATATAGATCATAGAAGGCAGAACAAGACATAAACAAGGGAGCACTAAAACTCAGCTGCAACTCTGTGAACTTTTTCAAAGATCACCCTCACCTTGCTGAGTAAAATTAAGTGTCAGTAACCTACAGCCCACCGATCTCCCTCAAGTACCACATTTTCTCTCTCCCAGTAAGTATGGGTTGGGTTTTGAACGCCTCCCAACAGAGGAAATCCATGGAAAGAACTCTGGCTTCCTATCAGAGAAGAGACTGAAATTGTGGCTAATGGCCATCCCACTGTTCTTCTGACACACATAAAATGAAAGTGATCAGAATTTTAGAAATTTTTATTACATGAACAAAGTCACTAGCATAATGCTGTTAAGCTTAAAGCAGAAAGGCTCTTTGGATACAGAAATTCAAAGCTGACACTTCAAAAACATCACAAACTACAATATCCTAAGGTGAACACAGAAAAAGAAACAAAAGCCCTGTCTAACATTAAAAACAGAAAAAGGAACTACCCCAGACTTCCATCATTTGATTATCAGCAACTTTTTACTGGCTTCTTCTGACTGAAGAAGAGGACATGAAGCTGCAACAAACTGGATCCATCAGCTCAACAGCAGCAGCAAACCTACTCAGCTGAGAACAAGACACACGAACTTCCTTCTGCCTAGAGAGTTCAGAAGGGAGGGAGGTATGCAACCTCTGTCATGTAATGCAATGACTATCAAAATCCAAACAAAGAAACAAAAAAAAAATGGGGGGAAGAGGAAAAACTAATCTCCACATCCAGTGTTGGATCTTTGAATGAATCAGCCTTTTCACAGACCAAGTAATTTCTCTCTTGCTGTCACTTAAATATTTAAGTGAAAATATTTGTTAATCAAAGTCGCTGGTAATCACAATGGCACACAATAGTGGTACAGCTACGTCAGTCTGAGAACGTGACTCACATTTTCTGATGGATCTCATTTTATTATCAGAAGCCAAAAGTTTTTTAAGTTGAGTTAAATGACTGTTTAGAATTCCAACCAATGCTATGCCGTGTTTAGCTATGCCTTTTTGTTTTTGATAAAGGATCACATGGTCTTTTACAGACACACGGGAGATCATTCAACCATGTTGAGCATTTATTCACATGATACCACAAACTGACTAAAGGAAACAGTCAGTGTATGACTGAGATGTGAAATATGAGGTGACAGGATGTGGGAAAGGCCAAAAAGTGTAGATAGAGTTTTCCAGATCTCATTAGGATTTTAAAATTATTTCTAAATTAAAGTTAAAACATTATAAAGTACTTCTAAACTTGGAGCGTCTGTTTTCTGGTAACAGAAGGACTCTTTGAATACTTAACCAATTTTCCTTACTGAGACTATGTTGTCAGCAAATTAACTGCACACTTCTCAATGAACTAGGGTAGAATTTTGCAAGGGCGTTTCTACATTAAGTTGTTAAAGCTCTTCCAAGTGGCCCTGACAAACATCTTTACAAAATAAACAATTTAGTGGACACGTCATTTCCTACTGTCCATCTCCACTATGAGCAGGAAGAGGCAGTGTCAGCCTGTCAGAGATACACAGATTTCATTCAGGAAATGTGAAGGAATATCCAGCTGTTCTTCTCTAGTGGAGACAGAATGCAGGACAGCTGCCTCTTATGCAGAGGGGCAGAGTGGTGACCAACACTACAGAGATGTTTGCACAAGACCACTCAGTCAGGGTACCAAAGTCATTTCAAAGACTCCATCTACAGGAGTAGTATAGTATAGGATGAGATCTCAGCATTTATGTCATTATTTCCAAGCAGCCTCAACTTTAATGTAAGATTTCATTCTGGATTAAGTACTGGCAAGCAGTCTTCAAGAAAAAAATAAGCTTCCTGTAAACCTGTTAGATGGCAGGCTTCACGTATTATAACTAGAAAATCAAGGAAAATTTTGGGGCAAGTAAAAGCAGGAAGGAAACATAACAGGAGTCTATAAGAAGACCTTGAAGAAGACCATCAGAAAAAAAACAAAACAAGAACAAGAACCAATTGATTTGTTTGAATATTTCTAAAACTATCACAGTACCACATCCTCATTTTTCTTTTCTAAAATAAATCCTTGTGTACTTTTAAGGTTTCATCCAACATTTACAATTCATTGCATTTCTCTCCTCCTTCCTTAACATTTATGGATAAAGATGCATTACAGCAGTGTATTTTGGGAGGAAGACTGGAAAGTTTCTAAGAATGTTTGAGCAGTGGAAATATAAGAACAGTCAAAGAAAGATGCTTAGAAATCAGACAGAGATTCCAACAGTTCAGACAGTGATGTCAGATTCTTATTACTTTTCCAAAATAAGCCTCTTCAGATTCTCTCTTATACCCCTCACTACTGAAAACCAGCTCTGAAGAAGTGCTTATAAAATGTTTTGGTTTTCCCTATCTTCTGCATTTTCACCTTTTTCTACGAAAGTGAACAAGCATTGCCTGGTGCATTGAGAATAGCACAACAGTACCTAGGAGGGGCAGGGGGGATTTTGTGCCCTGCACTGCAAAAGAATCATCAGAACAAATCTCAAAAATTATCTAGATTCCAAAATCCTCTGATCCCTGCACATATCACTTGGCAGAAAACCAGAGCCCTCTCCCTACTCCAAACAGCCATCAGGAAACGAGAGAGAAGCATGAAGAAGCTGAAGGAGTAAAGACACATCTGACCCAGTTCCATTAGGTCATTTCTACAAATTCCTGCTAATCTATCATACAGATGTCAAATTATATATATGTATCTAATTCTGAGAAAGGCCAGCATGTAATGCGTGAATGAAATTCACATAAAATTGACTGATACTGGCCCAAAAAAGTCATAGGTAAACTCTGACTTGCTTGAATAAAGAAAAAAACAAACACTCCTATTTCATATCTGTAGCTATCACTGACTGCCTTAGGACCTTCAAGTTCTGCAATGACCAAGGCATCACTCAAATATACATAAAGATCAGCAACTGCAAAAACCCACTTTAAAATGCCACATAAAAGGGCCTGGGAAACCCTTCTCCCCTTCAAAAGTATAGTTAAAAGTATTCTCAATGCCCATATAAGTACCAGGGAATAAAATGTGTTGACCTAGGTAAAACAGAATACACAATTTTTAAACACAAAACCATATTTATAATAAGAAGGATTTATAGTTTCAGAGTGAAGTCAGGGAAGAGGAATTAGATACAGGCAGAATGGGATACAGGGAGGAAAAAAGAAAAAAAAAATATGCATATACATAGAAAGACCAAGCTGAAAGGCCAGGCTTTTTCTAAATCCAAAGATTTAAAAGAATGCACAAAGCCAGAACACTAAAAGATCCACTCAACTTCCTGGGTTCTTACCCCTTCAGGCAAAAATGAGGTACATTTTTATTAGTAGTTGTAGACTTACAAACTTATTTAAGATTGAGCAAAAAGGAACTTACTCCAAGTAGTGAGTACTTTAAAAAGTGAATGAAGTAAATATAGGTCAGGGAGGGTGCCAAGGATGGAATTAGTGAGGCTGATTTGTAATGTGGGTGGAAGGAGAAGATCAAAATTGCAGGCAAGGGGAAGTAGGAGACCATGAATCAGAGACCAGCAGAGGATACAGAAAAGTTTATGCCTGGAGACTTTAGAGGATAAATGGAAAAAGCAATAACTCCTCAATAACGAAGGCTGGGAACCTGGGAACAACTTTCAACATATAATGACATCTGATTTATGAGGAATTAAATATTAGACTTTTAATTTTTTTTAAAAAAAATTAAGATTTTAAAAATCAAAGCTCAAATTTCTGCTGTGGGTTTGAATTTCTGATTTTATACACATGCCTGAAAATTATCAGAAATTCCCCCTCTAGAAATTCCATTGACTACACTACTGTCATCAACTAACACACACCTTGCTTGTCTTACTAACTAAAGAAGTAAAAAACTCATCCATCAATGCAAATAATTTCTATACTCTCAAAGCCAGAATGGTTACATTTTGAAATCTGAACTTTATTTTTTAATGACAAGGAGAGAATGTTGAAGCTCATAGCTACTAGTAAAGAAGTATTTCATCTTTGCCTCAAAGGGTTATATCCAACACAAGTTGTAAACATTTGTTTTTTCAACTTTGTTACTAATAATATTTTGGCTTCTCTTTTTTTTTAGTAGATCAGAGACAAAGCATTATTCCTCCCAAATAAAAAGAGCTTTCAGCATTGCTGTCACAAGAACAGTTAAACAATAGCCAGCTCAGTAGGTTATCCTATACCTACAATATTAGGCCCAGTTGTTTTGTCAGTTTGGTATGACAGTACAGGACTGAGATAGGTTTTACAAAAGTCAAGAGCAATACAATGATACTTAAAAAAATGGCAAACTAGTGAATGAGAAAAAAACCACAAATCAAACTTCGCACACCATATTCTTCCCCAATGCCCTTCTTACTTTGAATATTCTTATTTAACTCATTTAATTCAGCAAAGATCCCAGCACATCAGACAGGGAGGGGAGGGAGGAGGGAACACGGAAGGACTAAAAACCCAAACAAAACAAACAGTCAAGCTGAATTAAACAAAAAAATATGATTCATTTTGTGAAGAAAAAAAAAATAGAAGAAGCAGTTCCTCCAGACAACTTTGTCAATTGTAAATCTGTATTAAGGGCAGAGATGGAAATGTTTATGGTGTTCCCACTGCACAAGGTTTAAAAGTTACCTGTCAAGCCACATATATGGAAAAGCTTCAGTCTTTAGAAGAAAACCAATCTGAAGTTCTGACATCAAAGTAAGGTGAAATACCAGAAGGGAAAACTAACTGTCAACAGAAAACCAAGGCCCATGAAAATAAAAAAAACACTGTTAAATCAATACATCAATAACTCAGGAATATTAGATTGAAAATTGACTTGATTTTAAAGAAAAGGGCATATATTTCTAATGTTGTTCTTTTGAGATAGGAAGTTATTTTCCTTGTTGGAGGTTTTCTGTCTCTTTCTGTTGGAGGAAAATTCAAGCTCACAACATTTCTTGTTTAACACAGAGCAACAGTTTGCATTATTTGGGAGAGGTTTATTTGTCCGTTATTAAGATTCCAAAGCAAGTAGCCCTATTTCCAGAAGAGAAATGAAAATCAAATAAACATGCAGAAAGTATTTTTAAAACACAGCTAAGAAAGCTTCCAAGCTGTACTGTTTCTTTAACAAGAACCTCTGTAGAGCTAAAGCTTGCAAGAAAACCAATGCTTTCTCATAGAAGAAAGCTTAAGCCCAGCTAAAAATATTCACATGCTCTATTTTCTTTAACTGAAAATAGTAATCCTGATAACCATAGACATGCAGCAGAGTTAACATTCATACAAGTTCCCACACGAGATATTTCACAGATAGATTAGGGACTCATCCTTTAACCACCTGTGGCACTCTGGTCATTTACAACAACCAAACAAATGCACATGCTTTTTCGAAACCAGATAACCTCCTAGCAAATAAAAACAAATCCAGGAACTCTGAATTCTGTAAGAATTTCCATGGTATTCCATCTCTGCATTAAAAAATCCCATTTCTTAAGCCATTAAAAAAATGCAATTACATCAGTCTATCACATGAAGATTTTAAGTCAGAACACATCTACTAGAACTCTAGTAGGTAAGTATTTAAATTTACTTCATAAAGAGCTGCATTATTAATTGTGAGACCTTATCTTAGGAGAGAATTCAGGTGAAGCATCAAGTTTTTAATTGGTTGCTACAGCTCAGAACAGCAGGGTGGTTTTCCCCCTTGAGCCCTCCATTGTTGCAAGCTGCACAGTCAGAGTTTCCTCTTCATAGTGCCAATGCTGGGCACAGCCACAGAACTCTCGCTACAGGAATCTAGGAGTCAACATCTCGGCTTCTTGTCATCCTCTAATGCCCTGATGTCAGCCCTTTTAGAGCCATACACAGTGATAGTCACAGTGAAGAAAACTTTCTCCAACTGCAGACAGCTATGAGAACTTAAATCAGAGTAGCAGGACAGCTGCTGGGGAAGCAAGTGAGAGCCAGGTGAGAAGAAAGAAAGTGCACAATCAGATCTGGTTTAACTTGCAAGCAGCCATAAAAGAGAACACCTGGCATTCCTTGTATCAACTATGTTAACACAGCAACTCATTATACTGACTTGTTAATTTCTAGAATAAAAGAATAAATATTTATTTGAGCCTGTTAACCTTGTTACGGCTCCAATGGCTGGCTGGATAATCTGGCATCTGCTGTTCCCCAGCACACACAAAACTACAACAGTGGCAGCTCAGAACAGCAGTCAGGCTTGAAAAACCAGCATGCTCAGAAATTTTTTTTCCAAGCAACAGTCAAGACAGTCAGAAATGGTACTGCACTTCATGAAGGGAGACATATTCAGGTGTTGCCAGATTACAGGAGAAACAATTTGTTTGTGACTTTAAAATATTTCTACTCAATTATTTTGTCTGTCAGATGACAGAAGTCCTGTAAAGACCTTCAGTTTCCTCTGGAATCTAAGATTTTGGTCCCCTACAATGGACTCTTCATCCACCCAACACAGATGGGCCTACTCAAAACAAATAGTGATCTTCAGGTTTATGTAAACAGTGTGGTTCCATTTAAAGTACATTAAAAAAAAAAAAAAAATCCAGTAACTGCAGAAAGAAAAGAATCTACCCTAAGGTAACACCAAAGCCCACCTTCCAGTCTCAAGCATTTTTTTCCCCTCAAATGCTTTTGATACCTCACTATCTAGCTCTCACTTTTCTTTTTCACAGGATATCAACACACTTGGACAAAGCCTGGAAATAACTCTGATCTCTATTTGTGTATTACCCTCCTACACATTTTTTCACCCTAGTATCCACATTCCACCCCCTAATGTTTTCTTGATCTCATTCCCACAGCAACACACTCCAACAGGGAATATTACCAGTAACTCTTCCATAGGCACCCAGCTATGACTTCAGACTTGACAAAGTTTGAGTAAACAGCTTTTAAATACAACATTCAATTAATGGCTGCAATGGCATTCCACTATTTGAGGTTGCTTTGCTTTAGGCAGATACAGTAAAAATAACAACATAATCACCTCAAGAAGTGTTATGTGTACATTTGGAACTCAGCTGGCAAACTGGCCCCTGGAATGATTAGTATTCAAGTGGCTTCTGATGGGCATCCACCCACAAAGGAGCTAATTCCCTGCTTCAAACATCCAGCAACCTCTACAGTCCCAAATTCTCAAAATTCTTTCCATTTTGTCATTGCTCATTTACTTGTTCTTCATCAGGGTCATGGGGTGAGAAGAACATGCTAAGTATTATTTTGAAGTCCTTGGTCTAAGAAACAGAAGCACATCTAAGATAGGACTACTTACAATGGCCTAACCTCTGATCCTAGACAGGGCAACCACTTAGCAGCACAAGTACAAAAGGTCTTGCATTTAATGATAAACACGTGTATACAATATACAGCACAGTGGAAACAGTTAATTCATTGCAAGAGAAAAAAGTAGCTTCACCCTTATGTAAATTTCACCAAACTGAGCAAATTCAGAGGCATACTGAAGTCCCCACCCCCACTCTGGGGCTGTGGCTGGGACATAGAATGCTTGGTTTGCAGCTATTGCCACATTTGCTGCCTTCCCACACTCCCCAACAGGAAGAACTTTCATTTACACTTGAACAAACCTGTGGCTATGTTGTGAGCTGACTCACAGGAACACTTGAAAGAGAAGGAAGAGAGTTCAAATCAGTATTCCAAGCTTGACACCAGACATTTGCCAACACTGTGCCACAGCTGATGCCTCCGTAATGTGACTGAAATGATTTGATAAAAACTCCGTTACATGGAAGAGAAAAGGTAAATTTCTTGGGTTTTCTGAAAACATCTCTCACTTCCTGAGGCAGGCCTGGAAATCATGTGAGAAAAACTTTTCTTCTGTTCTCCTTAAAATTTTCAAATACATCCACTACACCAAGCAACAGTGAACGGGAACCTGAAGATACACACAAGAAATGTTTCTGGTGCTAAGCTAATCGAAACTGTTTGGCCCTGCCCCTTTCCCCACACAACCAGCTCTATCTTCAGCCCCTGGAGAGCAGCTCCATCTCCTAAGCACCTTTTTGTCAGACACACAATGAAAATGATAAAAACAAAGGGGGTTCCCTTGAGTAAAGTAGGTCAGAAGCTGTTATTTTGTATGTAAGCATATAGCTTTAAATACGATTTACGGGAACAACTGAAAGAACACAAAATTCTCAGAAATATTACAATTAAATTAAAGGTGGATCTCAACATGAAAGGTAGTATTTCAAAGGATATCAATATTATATTTACCAAAATCCACATTTGCTCCAATACTCTAATAGCATATTAAGCCATAATACAGTTCGTCATGGTGAAATCCTTTATCAACTAGTGACATCTACTTGTAATGTAAAAAAGTATTTACTTCAGGTTATGGGATTGCTGTCCAGCAAGAGCAGGAAAATTGTGTTCAGAAGTTAGGATGCCAAGTATAAGCACTTCTTTTTTTACCTATATGTACCAAATCACACATCTTCCTATCATTTCATAAAGTAAAATCAGCTCTGTGATGAACAGGAGCAGGCTTTGTCAATTGGCCTGGCAGGAGCTCTGTGCTGTGAGTGCTGCTCAGACTCAGGCTAAAATACACAAGCTGTAAAACTGCCTAGCTGTCCAGCCAAGTTTCTCCTGCCAGAAGAAGAAACTATGTGTCATGGCCAGCCACTTACTGGACACACCTCCTATTCACTGTATTCCAATATTCCAGCCAGTTGCTGGGCACACTCTCTATTTACTGTATTATAAACCAAAAGGCCATTTCTTAAAAATTATTTTCTTATTTACCTTGAATGTACAGAGAGAATAACATGAGCATGTTTCTCAATAATTATTTTTAATATTTGTTAATATAATATTAATAATAATGTTGATTGTAAATTATATTAATTCTGTAATATAGTTTTATAATTATCTATTATGTTATTTATTAATAATTAATATGTTATTGTTTTGTTATTATATTCATATTAGTACTTATGTTTCTTACAAATATTTTTATCCATAACCAGGTTTAATAAACAATTTTTCAATAGAAAAGCAGAATCCTGCATGCAGGAAAAAAAAAAAAAAAAAAAAAAAAAGATATGCCAGGATCCTTTCCCAAAACTTGTCCCCATAGATCTGATAACAAAATTCTGTGTTAAAGAGCCACCAGTGATCAAGTTATATAGGATTTCCAAGCTTTAACTAACATCAGTGCTTGAAAATTTACAAAACACTACCTTCTTAGCAGCATAAACAAGCTTTCCCAGCTGGTAAGAGTTACCAGCAATTATTCCAGAGAACTTCCAACAGTGATTTAAGAACAAATCGATTTAAGAAACAACAGTTTTTAGGTGCAAATTAACAACAACCTGGCTAGACAAGTTAAAAAGAGATGTAATGCAGTATATTACATCATTTGGTAGTACATTTAAAGAAAAAACACTATTTCCACTGAAATTCTTCCCAGATTGCACAAATTTTCCTATCATCTCAGGGAGGGAACGGTAACTGCATGCTATTCAAAAATGTATCTGTGGACTATTTTCAGTAAAACTGGGAGTTGTCTTCTTTTCTGGTGGACAGAAAAAAAATTCACATTTTTTTCCTCAAATCCAGCATATCATGAGCAAATGAGACCATCTTACAGAAATAGTTAAGACTGTCAATAAAGAACTTCTGCAGCAAGAAAGGTATGGCAACTTGATTTTCTAAGTACCAAATTTTATGTGAACAACTGATAAAAGGCCTGAAAATCTCCCTGCAGGGCTAATGCAATGGGCACTACTGTTAGCTACATGTTTCTCAAAACTGAGAAGTGGATGCTGGCAGATGCTTGAAGTCACATAAAGGGAACTTAGACGTCAAGCAGCAGCCAAAATTCACTATACCAAATAGCTTTATGGCAGGCAACAGGCCTAGAGAAACTGTCAGAATAGCCAAAGGTTTAATTGCGTCTTTTTGCCTGTTTTTATGTTCCTGCTCACAAACAAAACTGAAGACTTTCAAGATGCTGTTTTTGCCACTCCCTAACCTGGAAAAAAACACTATTATCCCACACTCAGTCCTTCCAACTCTGCTTAAGTACACAGAGTCTTGAAAATGTAGTAATTATACCTTCTACATTGATTAACAGTATGGTTTCTCAATGGCTACATATAAATGCAGAATGGTGCAAGGCCTTAAGTGAATAAATACCCCTCCCTTTATGAGTCTTCCACACTCACTACAGTCATGACTTCAAACCGATTTTTTACTGCTGCAAATACTACAGTAAATTCCCGTCATCTGCACCTGTTTATCCTGTAGCCACTTGGTCAGCAATCCAAGTAATCCCTTTTTGCAAATAGTATGGAAGCTTCACAAAAATGTTCATGTTAAAAAATACATCATGTGTTCTGTCTATTCTATTTACAGATAGCTTCAGCAGTCTTACCAGTATTTTGATTCGTTCTAGTTCCTAGTGAAGTCACTGAGTAAACTAATTTTCTTCAAACGTACCTGACTAGTTAAGGAAAATCCTCCTCCTCCTGATCTATAAATGGAGTAGTTTTACTTAGGATTTAAAAAAATCTTTAAAAGATTTTCTGCCATAAGCAAAATAAAAACAGAGGGGCCCAATACGTAAAAAGAAACAAGCCAGCCCTTTTACTACTCCAAACAGATGCTGCTTGTTTATTTTCTTTTCCTCAGCATCGGCAATTCCCAGAGCACCGAGGAGGGCGCAGCCCTCCCAAACGGCCGCCACTCTCACCCAGAGTGCTGGAAGTTGACTCCGCTCACCTAAGGATGCTCCGACCGGCAAGTGCCGACCTGCAGGGATTTGCCGGAGGCGCCGATCCCGGCAGCGCCGTGCACCCCGCAGGTCCCGCGCCGGCAGCGCTGCAGTCCGGCAGAGGCACCGGGGCGGCAACGCCGGCGGGCGGGCTGCGGCTCGTCCCTGCGGGAACTGCCCGAGGCTCGGGGCCGGCGCTGCAGCCGCTGCTCGCTCGGGCACGGCCAGGGAGGGCGGCGGCCGGACGGGCTGGTCCCGCAGCCCCTGCCAGGGGAAGCGGCCGAGGTGCGGTGGAGGCGCCGCTCCCGCAGCCGTTTAACGGCCGCTCCATCTGCCCGCGGTGCCGCCCGGGGCTTCCGCCTCCCCCCGCCGCAGGAGCCCGGGAAGGGGCACAGGAGCACGCTCGCCCCAGCCGCTGGGGAGCCGCCTCTCGCCGCTGGCCGCCTGCCAAGCGCCGCACCTCACAGCCGGACGCGCACGGCACCGGCCTCCCCGACCCGAGCTGCCCCCTCGCTCTCGCCTCACCTCACCCAGCCCCGCGCACGGCCCGGCACTGCCCCGGTTCCCGCCGGCTGCCCCTCCGGAGCCGGGGGCAGGCGCGCTCCCGCCCGCGCCCC